>NC_134359.1:301878677-302044901 GCF_048569485.1 Anomaloglossus baeobatrachus | reverse complement strand
CAGAGGGGGAGGGAGGGAGGGAGCGACCCGAGCGCAGAGGGGGAGGGAGGGAGGGAGCGACCGAGCGCAGAGGGGGAGGGAGGGAGGGATGGAGCGACCCGAGCGCAGAGGGGGAGGGAGGGAGGGAGCGACCCGAGCGCAGAGGGGGAGGGAGGGAGGGAGCGACCCGAGCGCAGAGGGGGGAGGAGGGAGGAGGGAGACCGACCCCGAGCGCAGAGGGGGAGGGAGGAGGAAGGGAGCGACCCGAGCGCAGAGGGGGAGGGAGGGAGGGAGCGACCCGAGCGCAGAGGGGAGGGAGGGAGGGAGCGACCCGAGCGCAGAGGGGGAGGGAGGGAGGGAGCGACCCGAGCGCAGAGGGGGAGGGGGGAGGGAGGAGGGAGGGAGCGACCCGAGCGCAGAGGGGGAGGGAGGGAGGGAGGGAGCGACCCCGAGCGCAGAGGGGGAGGGAGGGAGGGAGCGACCCGAGAGCGCAGAGGGAGGAGGGAGGGAGGGAGCGACCCGAGCGCAGAGGGGGAGGGAGGGAGGGAGCGACCGAGCGCAGAGGGGGAGGGAGGGAGGGGAGCGACCCGAGCGCAGAGGGGGGAGGGAGGGAGGGAGCGACCCGAGCGCAGAGGGGGAGCTAGGGAGGGAGGGAGGGAGCGACCGGAGCGCAGAGGGGAGGGGAGGGAGCGACCCGAGCGCAGAGGGTGAGGAGGGAGCGACCCGAGCGCAGAGGGGAGGGAGGGAGCGACCCGAGCGCAGAAGGGGAGGGAGGGAGCGACCCGAGCGCAGAGGGGAGGGAGGGAGCGACCCGAGCGCAGAGGGGAGGGAGGGAGCGACCCGAGCGCAGGAAGGAGGAGGGAGGGAGCGACCCGAGCGCAGAGGGAGGGAGGGAGGGAGGGAGCGACCCGAGCGCAGGAGGAGGAGAGGGAGGGAGGAGCGACCCGAGCGCAGAGGAGGGAGGGAGGGGAGCGACCCGAGCGCAAGAAGGGGAGGGAGGGAGCGACCCGAGCGCAGAAGGGGAGGGAGGGAGGGAGCGACCCGAGCGCAGAGAGGGGAGGGAGGGAGCGACCCGAGCGCAGAAGAGGGGAGGGAGAGGAGCGACCCGAGCGCAGAAGGGAGGAGAGGGAGCGACCCGAGCGCAGAAGGGAGGGAGGGAGCGACCCGAGCGCAGAAGGGGGAGGAGGGAGGGAGCGACCCGAGCGCAGAAGGGGAGGGAGGGAGGGAGCGACCCGAGCGCAGAGGAGGAGGGAGGAGAGCGACCCGAGCGCAGAAGGGAGAGGGAGGGAAGGGGGAGCGACCCGAGCGCAGAAGGGGAGGGAGGGAGGGAGCGACCCGAGCGCAGGGAGGGGAGGGAGGGAGCGACCCGAGCGCAGGGAGGGAGGGAGGGAGCGACCCGAGCGCAGGGAGGGAGGGAGGGAGCGACCGAGCGCAGGGAGGGAGGGAGGGAGGGGAGGGAGCGAGCGACCCGAGCGGAGGGAGGGAGGGAGGGAGGGAGCGACCCGAGCGCAGGAGGGAGGGAGGGAGGAGCGACCCGAGCGCAGGGAGGGAGGGAGGGGAGCGACCCCGAGCGCAGGGAGGGGAGGGAGGGAGGGAGCGACCCGAGCGCAGGGAGGGAGGGGAGCGACCCGAGCGCAGGGAGGGAGGGAGGAGAGGGGAGCGACCCGAGCGCAGGGAGGGAGGGAGGGAGGGAGCGACCCGAGCGCAGGGGAGGGAGGGAGGGACGGGAGCGACCCGAGCGCAGGGAGGGAGGGAGGGAGGGAGCGACCCGAGCGCAGGGAGGGAGGGAGGGAGCGACCCGAGCGCAGGGAGGGAGGGAGGGAGCGACCCGAGCGCAGGGAGGGAGGGATGGGAGCGACCCGAGCGCAGGGAGGGGAGGGAGGGAGCGACCCGGAGCGCAGGAGGGAGGGAGGGAGCGACCCGAGCGCAGGAGGGAGGGAGCGACCCGAGCGCAGAGGGGGTGGGAGGGAGCGAGCGACCCGAGCGCAGAGGGGGGTGGGAGGGAGGGAGGGAGGGAGGGAGGGAGCGACCCGAGCGCAGAGGGGAGGAGGGAGGGACCGACCCGAGCGCAGAGGGGGAGGGAGGGGAGGGAGCGACCCGAGCGCAGAGGGGGAGGAGGGAGCGACCGACCCGAGCGCTGAGGGGGAGGGAGGTAGGGAGGGAGCGACCCGAGCGCAGAGGGGGAGGGAGGGAGGGAGCGACCCGAGCGCAGAGGGGGAAGGGAGGGAGGGAGCGGAGCGACCCGAGCGCAGAGGGAAGGGAGGGAGGGAGGGAGCGACCCGGAGCGCAGGGAGGGAGGGGAGCGAGACCCGAGCGCAGAGGGGGTGGGAGGGAGCGAGCGACCCGAGCGCAGAGGGGGGGTGGGAGGGAGGGAGGGAGGTAGAGCGACCCGAGCGCAGAGGGGGAGGAGGGACCGACCCGAGCGGCAGAGGGGGAGGGAGGGAGGGAGCGACCCGAGCGCAGAGGGGGAGGGAGGGAGAGCGACCGACCCGAGCGCTGAGGGGGAGGGAGGTAGGGAGGGAGCGACCCGAGCGCAGAGGGGGAGGGAGGGAGAGGAGGGAGCGACCCGAGCGCAGAGGGGAAGGGAGGGAGGGAGGGAGCGACCCGAGCGCAGAGGGGGAAGGGAGGGAGGGAGGGAGCGACCCGAGCGCAGAGGGGAAGGGAGGGAGGGGAGGGAGCGACCTGAGCGCAGAGGGGGAGGGAGGAGGAGGGAGCGACCCGAGCGCAGAGGGGGAGGGAGGGAGGGAGCGACCCGAGCGCAGAGGGGAGGAGGGAGGGAGGGAGCGACCCGAGCGCAGAGGGGGAGGGAGGAGGAGGGAGCGACCCGAGCGCAGAGGGGGAGGGAGGGAGGGAGCGACCCGAGCGCAGAGGGGGAGGGAGGGAGGGAGCGACCCGAGCGCGCAGAGGGGGAGGGAGGGGAGGGAGCGACCCGAGCGCAGAGGGGGAGGGAGGGAGGGAGCGACCCGAGCGCAGAGGGGGAGGGAGGGAGAGGAGGGAGCGACCGAGCGCAGAGGGGGAGGGGAGGGAGGGGAGCGACCCGAGCGCAGAGGGGGAGGGAGGGAGGGGAGCGACCCGAGCGCAGAGGGGGGAGGGAGGGAGCGAGCGACCCGAGCGCAGAGGGGGAGGGAGGGAGGGGAGCGACCCGAGCGCAGAGGGGGAGGGAGGGAGGGAGGGAGCGACCCGAGCGCAGAGGGGGAGGGAGGGGAGGGAGCGACCCGAGCGCAGAGGGGGGAGGGAGGGAGGGACCCGAGTGCAGAGGGGGAGGGAGGGAGGGGAGCGACCCGAGTGCAGAGGGGAGGGAGAGGGAGGGAGCGTAGGGAGGGAGAAAGTGCAGAGGGAGACGGGGTGGCGTCCCCCTTTGGTCGCTGATGTCTGCTCCTCATCGCTGTTGTCCCCTTCACAGGTCAGATGTCCCCAGATGGAGCCCCGAGGGCGAGAGTCACAGAGCCGCCAGCTTCCATTGGACTAATTACAAACTGCTGCTTGACCCCGCGCTCCGCAAAGCCACACAGAAGGTTTACCGCTACGATGGAGTGCACTTCAACAGCACGGTAAGTGGCGCCCGAGCAAGGTCACTGGGGAGGGGTATAATGTAGACACGGCTGTATCGGTGGATGTGGCTCTGTATTGGTGATTACAGCTGTGCCCTGGTGGTCTCGGCTGTGTGTGTGGAGCTCCTTTCCCGGGGGTCTGGGCTCTTTGGGGATGTGTGGAGCTCCTTTCCCGTGGGTTCTGGGCTCTGTGTGGAGCTCCTTTCCCGTGGGTCTGGGCTCTGTGTGGAGCTCCTTTCCCGTGGGTCTGGGCTCTGTGTGGAGGCTTCTTTCCTGGGGGTCTGGGCTGTGTGTGTGGAGCTCCTTTCCTGGGGGTCTGGGCTGTGTGTGTGGAGCTCCTTTCCTGGGGGGTCTGGGCTGTGTGTGTGGAGCTCCTTTCCTGGGGTCTGGGCTGTGTGTGTAGAGCTCCTTTCCTTGGGTTCTGGGCTGTGTGTGTAGAGCTCCTTTCCTTGGGTTCTGGGCTGTGTGTGTAGAGCTCCTTTCCTTGGGTCTCTGGGCTGTGTGTGTGTGGAGCTCCTTTTTCGGGGGTCTAGGCTGTGTGTGTGGAGCTCCTTTCCCGGGGGGTCTCGGCTGTGTGTGTGGAGCTCCTTTCCCGGGGGTCTAGGCTGTGTGTGTGTAGCTCCTTTCCCGGGGGTCTAGGCTGTGTGTGTGGAGCTCCTTTCCCGGGGGGTCTAGGCTGTGTGTGTGGAGCTCCTTTCCCGGGGGTCTCGGCTGTGTGTGTGGAGCTCCTTTCCCGGGGGTCTAGGCTGTGTGTGTGTAGCTCCTTTCCCGGGGGTCTAGGCTGTGTGTGTGGAGCTCCTTTCCCGGGGGTCTAGGCTGTGTGTGTGGGAGCTCCTTTCCCGGGGGTCTAGGCTGTGTGTGTGGAGCTCCTTTCGCGGGGGTCTCGGCTGTGTGTGTGGAGCTCCCTTTCCCGGGGGTCTCGGCTGTGTGTGTGTGGAGCTCCTTTCCCGGGGGTCTCGGCTGTGTGTGTGGAGCTCCTTTCCCGGGGTTCTGGGCTCTGTGTGTGGAGCTTCTTTCCCGAGGGTCTCGGCTGTGTGTGTGGAGCTCCTTTCCCGGGGGTCTCGGCTCTGTGTGTGGAGCTCCTTTCCCGGGGGTCTAGGCTGTGTGTGTGGAGCTCCTTTCCCGGGGGTCTCGGCTGTGTGTGTGGAGCTCCTTTCCCGGGGGTCTGGGCTCTTTGGGGAGCTTCTTTCCCGGGGGTCTGGGCTCTGTGTGTGGAGCTTTTTTCCCGGGGGTCTGGGCTCTGTGTGGAGCTTCTTTCCTGGGGTCTGGGCTCTGTATGTGGAGCTCCTTTCCCGGGGGTCTGGGCTCTGTGTAGTGGAGCTTTTTTCCCGGGGGTCTGGGTTTCTGTGTGGAGCTCCTTTCCTTCGGTTCTGGGCTGTGTGTGTGGAGCTCCTTTCCCGGGGGTCTAGGCTGTGTGTGTGGAGCTCCTTTCCCGGGGGGTCTCGGCTGTGTGTGTGGAGCTCCTTTCCCGGGGGTCTAGGCTGTGTGTGTGGAGCTCCTTTCCCGGGGGTCTCGGCTGTGTGTGTGGAGCTCCTTTCCCGGGGGTCTCGGCTGTGTGTGTGGAGCTCCTTTCCCGGGGGATCTAGGCAGTGTGTGTGGAGCTCCTTTCCCGGGGGTCTAGGCTGTGTGTGTGGAGCTCCTTTCCCGGGGGTCTAGGCTGTGTGTGTGGAGCTCCTTTCCCGGGGGTCTAGGCTGTGTGTGTGGAGCTCCTTTCCCGGGGGTCTAGGCTGTGTGTGTGGAGCTCCTTTCCCGGGGGTCTAGGCTGTGTGTGTGGAGCTCCTTTCGCGGGGGTCTCGGGTTGTCTGTGTGGAGCTCCTTTCCCGGGGGTCTCGGCTGTGTGTGTGTGTAGCTCCTTTCCCGGGGGGTCTCGGCTGTGTGTGTGGAGCTCCTTTCCCGGGGTTCTGGGCTCTGTGTGTGGAGCTTCTTTCCCGGGGGTCTCGGCTCTGTGTGTGGAGCTCCTTTCCCGGGGGTCTAGGCCTGTGTGTGTGGAGCTCCTTTCCCGGGGGTCTAGGCTCTGTGTGTGGAGCTTTTTTCCCGGGGGTCTAGGCTGTGTGTGTGGAGTTTCTTTCCCGAGGGTCTCAGGCTGTGTGTGTGGAGCTCCTTTCCCGGGGGTCTGGGCTCTTTGGGGAGCTTCTTTCCCGGGGGGTCTGGGCTCTGTGTGGAGCTTCTTTCCTGGGGGTCCTGGGCTCTGTGTGGAGCTCCTTCTCCTTGGGTTCTGGGCTGTGTGTGGAGCTCCTTTCCCGGGGGTCTAGGCTGTGTGTGTGGAGCTCCTTTCCCGGGGGTCCTGGGCTCTGTGTGGAGCTCCTTTCCCGGGGGTCTGGGTTCTGTGTGGAGCTCCTTTCCTTGGGTTCTGGGCTGTGTGTGGAGCTCCTTTCCCGGGGGTCTAGGCTGTGTGTGTGGAGCTCCTTTCCCGGGGGTCTAGGCTGTGTGTGTGGAGCTCCTTTCCCGGGGGTCTGGGTTCTGTGTGTGGAGCTTTTTTCCCGGGGGTCTGGGCTCTGTGTGGAGCTCCTTTCCTTGGGTTCTGGGCTGTGTGTGGAGCTCCTTTCCCGGGGGTCTAGGCTGTGTGTGTGGAGCTCCTTTCCCGGGGGTCTCGGCTGTGTGTGTGGAGCTCCTTTCCCGGGGGTCTGGGTTCTGTGTGTGGAGCTTTTTTCCCGGGGGTCTGGGCTCTGTGTGGAGCTCCTTTCCCGGGGGTCTGGGCTGTGTGTGGAGCTCCTTTCCCGGGGGTCTAGGCTGTGTGTGTGGAGCTCCTTTCCCGGGGGTCTAGGCTGTGTGTGTGGAGCTCCTTTCCCGGGGGTCTCGGCTGTGTGTGGTGGAGCTCCTCTTTCCCGGGGGTCTGGGTTCTGTGTGTGGAGCTTTTTTCCCGGGGGTCTGGGCTCTTGTGTGGAGCTCCTTTCCTTGGGTTCTGGGCTGTGTGTGTGAGCTCCTTTCCCGGGGGGTCTCTGCTGTGTGTGTGGAGCTCCTTTCCCCGGGGGTCTCGGCTGTGTGTGTGGAGCTCCTTTCCCGGGGGTCTCGGCTGTGTGTGTGGAGCTTCTTTCCCGAGGGTCTCGGCTGTGTGTGTGGAGCTCCTTTCCCGGGGGTCTCGGCCCCCGGTGTTGAGGAATGTGCGCTGAGATTCTCTCTCCTTTTCCAGGACGGATCGTATCTTCCAGTCGGAGACGTGCGGGACCCTCGGCAGCACCGTCTGTGGAGCAAACCCCGAGATGTGTCCCTTCCTGTTCCCAAATTTAAGGTACCTGACCTGGTTGACTCCTCGGAGGGCTCTGGCCTCTCCCATGGTTGGGTTTTCCGGGTCCTCACCGCCGCCTTCTCTCCTTTTCCCTCCAGTTTGATGAGTTTTACGTCGGGCAGCTCCCGCAGAAGGAGGTCACCTTCGCCCACCTGAACGACAACGTGCGCGAGCTCTTCCTGAAAGAAATGTGCCACAAATTCGGGAACGTGGAAGATGTGGAGATCCTGCTGCACCCAAAAACACCGCAAGCACCTGGGCCTGGCCAAGGTCCTGTTCTCCAGCTCCCGAGCCGCGAGGGAGACGGTCACCCACCTCCACAACACGTCCGTCATGGGCAACATCATCCACGCAGAGCTGGACACCCGAGGTACGCGGGGCACGGGGGCTCGTCCGGTGTCTGGGGGCCCGTCTGGGGGATCGTCCGGGGTCTGGGGGCTCGTCCGGGGTCTGGGGGCTCGTCCGGGGTCTGGTGGCTCGTCTGGGGGCTCGTCCGGGGTCTGGGGGCTCGTCCGGTGTTCTCCCGTTAATAGTTTTGGGTTTCAGGGTCAGTATAGTAGATGCGGATTGGACGGTGGTGGGGGGCTCACTGACGTCTGCCACGGGGGACCCTGCACTGATTGCGCCTCCATCGTTTTCTTACAGGTCAGCAAAGACAGAAATACTAACGACCTGATCGTGAACGGATCCTACAACCCCCCAGACTGTCCCCACCACCGGCCGGTGGGCGCAGGAGAGGCCTCCGGAGCCTGTGAGCATTCACTGCGGAGCGCGGGGTCTGTGCGGTCCCTGAGCCGTCCGCTACATAAACCTCTCCTCTGTCTCAGGTGGACTGCCGGCGCCGCCCGTCCAGTGACACCACGCTGGTTCCTGGCAATGGGACACCATCTTCTCAAGACCTCGGCTCCACCTACAGCCAGTACAACCCCATCCCTCAGCTCCTCGCAGGGCACCCCATACACTCCGAGGGCCGGGACGCCCTACTCTCAGGACTCTGCCTATTCCAGCAGGGTGAGACCTCGTCATATCTAGATAGACTGTGGCATCGGGTATACACCGGGGGTATATATAATATATGGGGGCGGCACTGGGTATACACCGGGGTATTATATAATATATGGGGGGCGGCACTGGGTATACACCGGGGTATATATAATATATGGAGGGGCAGCACTGGGTATACACCGGGGGTATATATAATATATAGGGGCGGCACTGGGTATACAGCGGGGTATATATAATATATGGGGGCAGCACTGGGTATACACCGGGGTATATATAATATATGGGGGCAGCAACTGGGTATACACCAGGGTATATATAATATATGGGGGCGGGCACTGGGTATACACCGGGGGTATATATAATATATTGGGGCGGCACTGGGTATACACCAGGGTATATATAATATATGGGGGCAGCACTGGGTATACACCGGGGTATATATAATATATGGGGGCGGCACTGGGTATACACCGGGGTATATATAATATATGGGGGCGGGCACTGGGTATACACCGGGGTATATATAATATATGGGGGCGGCACTGGGTATACACCGGGGTATATATAATATATGGGGGGCGGCACTGGGGTATACAACGGGGTATATATAATATATGGGAGCGGCACTGGGTATACACGGGGTATATATAATATATAGGGCGGCACTGGGTATACAGCAGGGTATATATAATATATGGGGGCGGCACTGGGTATACACCGGGGTATATATAATATATAGGGCGGCACTGGGTATACAGCAGGGTATATATAATATATGGGGGCGGCACTGGGTATACACCGGGGTATATATAATATATGGGGGCGGCACTTGGTATACACCGGGGTATATATAATATATGGGGGCGGCACTGGGTATACAGCGGGGTATATATAATATATGGGGGGCGGCACTGGGTATACAGCGGGGTATATATATAATATATGGGGCGGCACTGGGTATACACCGGGGTATATATAATATATAGGGCGGCAGCTGGGTATACACCGGGGTATATATAATATATGGGGGGCGGCACTGGGTATACACCGGGGTATATATAATATATGGGGGCGGCACTGGGTATACACCGGGGTATATATAATATATAGGGCGGGCACTGGGTATACACCGGGGTATATATAATATATGGGGGGCGGCACTGGGTATACACTGGGGTATATATAATATATAGGGGCGGCACTGGGTATACACTGGAGGTATATATAATATATGGGGGCGGCACTGGGTATACAGCGGGGTATATATAATATATGGGGGCGGCACTGGGTATACAGCGGGGTATATATAATATATGGGGGTGGCACTGGGTATACACCGGGGTATATATAATGTATAGGGCGGCACTGGGTATACAGCGGGGTATATATAATATATAGGGCGGCACTGGGTATACACCGGAGGTATATATAATATATAGGGCGGCACTGGGTATACACTGGGGTATATATAATATATGGGGGTGGCACTGGGTATACACCGAGGTATATATAATATATAGGGCGGCACTGGTATACAGCGGAGGTATATATAATATATGGGGGGCGGCACTGGGTATACACCGGGGTATATATAATATATAGGGCGGCACTGGGTATACACCGGGGTATATATAATATATATGGGGGCGGCACTGGGTATACACCGGGGTATATATAATATATGGGGGGCGGCACTGGGTATACAGCGGGGTATATATATATATATAGGGCTGGCACTGGGGTATACAGCAGGGTATATATAATATATGGGGGCGGCACTGGGGTATACAGCGGGGTATATATAATATATGGGGGCGGCACTGGGTATACACTGGGGTATATATAATATATAGGGCGGCACTGGGTATACAGCAGGGTATATATAATATATGGGGGGCGGCACTGCGGGTATACAGCGGGGTATATATAATATATGGGGGCGGCACTGGGTATACAGCGGGGTATATATAATATATGGGGGGTGGCATCGGGTATACTGTGGTTAGCGGCAGCACTGTGACATCGGTATATACCATACACCGATGGTCTCTGTCCGGTGACCCCCAGCTTTGGTCTGTCTGGTTATACTGGGGGTTGCAGAGCGGCCGCACTGGTGGGGGCTTCGGGAGGAGGTGGGGGGGATATGTTCAGTGCTGCCGTATTCTCTGGGTCGTGGAGACAGAGGAGCTTTCTCCTATGTTGTGGACGGGGTCTCTTTCTGCTCCGGTATCTGTGGGGGTGGGGTCCGGTATCTGGGCGGGGGCGGGCGGGGGGGGGTCCGGTATCTGTGGGGGGGGTCTGGTATCTGGGACGGGGCGTCCGGTATCTGTGGGGGGGGTCCGGTGTCTGGGGTCTGGTGTCTGGGGGGGGGAGGGAGGTCCGGTATCTGTGGGGGGGTCCGGTATCTGTGGGGGGGTCCGGTATCTGTGGGGGGGTCCGGTATCTGGGCGGGGGTCTGGTATCTGTGGGGGGGTGCGGTATCTGTGGGGGGTCTGGTATGTGTGGGGGGGTCCGGTGTCTGGCGCTGTCTCCTCACCCTCTCCTCCTCTCCTCCTCTCCTTGCAGGCAGGGACCCCCAGCCATTCCAGCTCCCAGGACTCCTCAGGATATAAGTCTCGGCGGCACGAGAACAGCACTGGCGATTCCTACTCCCGCCGGTCCGGGCACCACTACTCTCCGGCCACGTCGTCCTCCTCCACGTCCACGTCCTCCTCCTCACAGCATGACAGCACCCACAGACGTTACCACCGCCACCAACACCGCTCCTCCCCGCAGTCCTACCGCTCCCGCCACCGCAAGCCTCCCCCACCCCCAGAAGACCCGCCCGTACACCGCTTTCCTGGGACTCCTCCGCTGCCCACTCACCCCCGCCTCTGCCTCCCGATGACCCTCACCCTGACCGGGGACTACAGAATGGCCCACCCGCCCCTGCCTCCATCCCCACCCTCCTCCTCCGTACCGCACACCCTCCTCCTCCACCCTCCGAAGGCTGGGAGCCTCCACCGCCGCCGCCCCCGCTGCCAGCCTGCTCCCCGCCCCCGTCACCCCGCCCCGGATCGTGTTCCCCGCTTCCTGACGGTATCTCGGAGGAGCCTGCCGTTCACCCAGCACAGCAGCAGCCTGGACTCCCGAATCGAGGCGCTCCTGAAGGAGCAGCGCTCCAAGTTCTCCTTCCTCCCCTCCGACACCGAGGAAGAAGATGAAGGCACGGCAGAGGGCGCCGGGCAGGAGGCCGCAGTCCACGAAGAAGTCCCACCGCCTGCGCACGGCCCCTACACCCCTCCTCCGCCCGCCAGCTTCGAGGATGTGTCGGCAGAGGCCATTCTGAGGTTCGGCGACCTCGGCAGGACGACGGCAAACGGGCAAGAACGGGTAAGACGCCAAATCATTTGTTACTGATCGTAATGGATGGACGGAGATCTGCTCAGACCTGACCAATCCATCTTGCAGAGCGGCGATCCCTCCGCTCAGACCTGACCAATCCGTCTGCAGAGCGGCGATCCCTCCGCTCAGACCTGACCAATCCGTCTGCAGAGCGGCGATCCCTCCGCTCAGACCTGACCAATCCCGTCTGCAGAGCGGCGATCCCTCCGCTCAGACCTGACCAATCCGTCTGCAGAGGGGCGATCCATCCGCTCAGGCCTGACCAATCCGTATGCAGAGGGTGCGAACCCTCCGCTCAGGCCTGACCAATGCCGTCTGCAGAGGGGCGATCCCTCCGCTCAGGCCTGACCAATCCGTCTGCAGAGGGGCGATCCCTCCGCTCAGGCCTGACCAATCCGTCTGCAGAGGGGCGATCCCTCCGCTCAGGCCTGACCAATCCGTCTGCAGAGGGGCGATCCCTCCGCTCAGGCCTGACCAATCCGTCTGCAGAGGGGCGATCCCTCCGCTCAGGCCTGACCAATCCGTCTGCAGAGGGGGCGATCCCTCCGCTCAGGCCTGACCAATCCGTCTGCAGAGGGGCGATCCCTCCGCTCAGGCCTGACCAATCCGTCTGCAGAGGGGCGATCCCTCCGCTCAGGCCTGACCAATCCGTCTGCAGAGGGGCGATCCCTCCCGCTCAGGCCTGACCAATCCGTCTGCAGAGGGGCGATCCCTCCGCTCAGGCCTGACCAATCCGGTCTGCAGAGGGGCGATCCCTCCGCTCAGGCCTGACCAATCCGTCTGCAGAGGGGCGATCCCTCCGCTCAGGCCTGACCAATCCGTCTGCAGAGGGGCGATCCCTCCGCTCAGGCCTGACCAATCCGTCTGCAGAGGGGCGATCCCTCCGCTCAGGCCTGACCAATCCGTCTGCAGAGGGGCGATCCCTCCGCTCAGGCCTGACCAATCCGTCTGCAGAGGGGCGATCCTCCCGCTCAGGGCCTGACCAATCCGTCTGCAGAGCGGCGATCCCTCCGCTCAGGCCAGGCGCTCTGCGGAGACCCGCGGGGGCAGATTCCTGATTCCAGTCCTCTGATTGCTCTCTGTGGATAGAAACCTTTTGTGTGTAACATCCAGAGACCCCTCCATGGCCCGAGGGTTGGTCACAGCGCCTCCAGTCTGTGCTGCGCCTGATCCTCTGTTACAGTGTGTCGGTGCAGGACACGCAGCATGGTCTGTGGGTACACTGGTAACAAACCCTCAGCTGTGGGAAGGATGCGGCTCGTGCTGGGTCTTCAGCATCCGGACGGGAGATTGTTCCACTGACAGCAGCAGGGGTCTAGAAAGACGGGGGGGGATACCGTTTTACCCCTCACTGTCCAGGCTGTGCCCTATTGCCCCCTGGGTGGTCTATGTACATTAAAGGGCCGGTGCGTATAAATGAAGGCTCTTGAGGCATAAGAGCATTTGCCAGGGTAATGGGGCCGATGAGGGAAGCTTTTATTGTGCGCACCCCACACTTCTTCTGTGAGTGCAGCCTGCAGTGTAAAGAAGGGAGGGTTTCATTCTCGTTGTCATGACTACATGCAGCCGGACCGTAGACAAAAATCCTAAAAACCCTCCATGCTTTATACTGCAGGTGCCATTCCAGAGAATGTGTAATCTTATGAGAAGCTGTAAGGCTGTGCGATTGCTCTCTGGTGTCATGTGCTTGCTGGTCTGTATAACACCCTGCTTATTTTGCTGTCTCACCTGAAGTGCCGCCCCGGCCTCTTGCGCTCACGCGGCCGTCGCGCGCCCTCGCATACACGGACGGCTTCAGGGAACCGCACGTACTAACCAGTCAGCGGCAGGGAATCCGGAGGACCCCGGGGCCGCGACGCCTGCAGCCGACAGGACTGTTTATGTTTCTACCTCGCAGACTTGTTTTTTTTGTTTTTTTTTGTTTAGCGGTTGTGCCCCTTTAAGGCGGGCGGTCCTGCTATTTTTCACCTTCCACCGCAGCGGAGCGGCCATTGTTTCTTGTGTCCTTATTTATGTGGAGATTAAATATGTGTCTGCCTGAAATGTGTCGCGTCCTGAAGAAGTCCGCCGCCGCCTCCGTCCACACCTGCGCCGGGGGATAAAACGGAGGCCTTAAAGGGGGCAGAAAAACGAAAGGATCCTGCGGTCACCCGGACGGAGGAGGAATCGTGCTCTGAAAGTGGTGAGGCGTGGGTCACACCGAGCTGCCGCGGTCCTGGATGTGTCACTACACCTGAACCATCCGCCATGTCACCCTGCAGGAGAGCTGACGCGGGTGAGGGGGGGCGGCAGCGCCTCGCAGATGGCACACAAGACCACCAGGCTTCCCCTCCGTTTTGGGTGATTCGTAGAGGACTCTGCTGCAATTCGGCGGCCCAGGGTTTAATCCTGGCAAACAGTCAACCCAAGCATCAGCCAAACCCTCCATCTTATGGGACTGGATTGTTCACGGGGGCCCTAAAAATCATCGGCGCGAGGGCAGCACGTTGCCCCTTGTGTGCTCCTGACAGCCCGCACGCCACACGGGAAGCGATCAGCGGTAAATCCGTCACTTCTCTCCATGTGGTCTGTAGCCGTCCATGTACCGGGCATTAATCAAGGGCCGATCCGTCTACGGTAATGGCACCCGGACTAGTAAGTGATAGGTCATGTTTTCATGCCAGGGGACAACCCCTTTAAAGGAGGAGGCTTCTTTTCCCCCTCCCAACATTTCTGTATTTTTGTAATTGGGGATGAATTAGAAATGTTTCATCTTAAGTCTTCTACATCCTCTCTATCACACTACATACAGTGCCTTGCGAAAGTATTCACCCCCCTCTGACTACATGCAGTGCCTTGCAAAAGTATTCACCCCCCTCTGACTACATGCAGTGCCTTGCAAAAGTATTCAGCCCCCTCTGACTACATGCAGTGCCTTGCAAAAGTATTCAGCCCCCTCTGGCTACATACAGTGCCTAGTGAAAGTATTCAACCCCCCCTTCCCTCCCCCCCCCACCCCCCCCCCCCCCCCCCCTTGAATTTTTCACCCTTTTCCCACATTTCAGGCGTCAAACATAAAGATAAAATGTGAATGTTCTGGTGAAGAATCAACAACAAGTGACACAATTGTGAAGAGGAAGGAAATCAATTGCTTATTTTACACTTTTATAAGAAATAACTGAAAATTGGGGCGTGCAATATTATTCATCCCCTGTAAGTGAATACTTTGTAGCGCCCCCTTTTGCTGCGATTACAGCTGCAGTCTCTTGGGTATGTGTCTATCAGTTTTGCACATGGAGAGGTGAAATTCTCGCCCATTCTTCCTTTGTAAACAGCTGGAGCTGAGTGAGGTTGGATGGAGGTGTTTGTGAACAGCAGTTTTCAGCTCTTTCCACAGGTTCTCGATTGGGTTCAGGTCTGGACTGTGACTTGGCCATTCTAACACCTGGATACGGTTATTCCACTGTAGATTTTGCTTTATGTTTGGGATCATTGTCTTGTTGGAAGACAAATCTCCGTCCCAGTCTCAGGTCTTTTGCAGACTCCAACAGGTTTTGTTCAGGAATGGTCCTGTATTTGGCTCCATCCATCTTCCCATCAATTTTAACCATCTTCCCTGTCCCTGCTGAAGAAAAGCAGGCCCAAACCATGATGCTGCCTCCACCATGTTTCACAGTGGGGATGGTGTGTTCAGGGTGATGAGCTGTGTTGCTGTTACATATCGTTTGGCATTGTGCCCATATAGTGTGATTTTGGTTTCCTCTGAGCAGAGCCCCTTCCTCCACATGTTTGGGGTCTCCAGGGGGCTTGTGGCAAACTTTAAACAACACTTTTTATGGATATCTTTGAGAAATGGCTTTCTTCTTGCCACTCTTCCATAAAGGCCAGATTTGTGCAGTGTAGACTGATTGTTGTGCTATGGACAGACTCTCCCCCCTCAGCTGTAGATCTCTGCAGATCATCCAGAGGGATCATGGGCCTCTTGGCTGCATCTGCTCAGTCTTCTCCTTGTGTGAGGTGACAGTTTGGATGGAGGCCGGGTCTTGGTAGATTTGCAGTGGTATGATGCTCCTTCCATCTCAATATGATTGCTTGCACAGGGCTTCTTGGGGCGTTTAACGTTTTGGAAATCTTTTTATAATTAAATCTGGCTTTAAACGTCTCCACAACAGTATCCTGGACCTGCCTGTTGTGTTCCTTGGTCTTCATGATGCTCTCTGCGCTTTACACAGAACCCTGAGACTATCACAGAGCAGGGGCATTATACGGAGGCTTGTTACACACATGGGCTTATATTTATCATCATCAGTCATTTAGGACAACAATGGATCATTCACAGATCCTCAATCACCTTCTGGAGGGAGTTTGCTGCACTGAAAATAAAGGGGATGAATAATATTGCACGCCCCAATTTTCAGATATTTATTTTTTATAAAAATTTACAATAAGCAATAAATTTCCTTCCTCTTCACAATTGTGTCACTTTTTGTTGATTCTTCACCAGAACATAAAGATAAAATGTTAATGTTTGAAGCCTGAAATGTGGGAAAAGGTTGAAAAATTTAAGGGGGGACGAATACTTTCACAAGGCGCTGTAACAGAATGAGCCCGTCCTCAGCTCTGTACACTCCCTGGCAGAAGTTTTGTCGCTTATCCATGTTATGTAAATAAAAGCTTATAACCTGACTTTAAATTCATCCATTGGTTTTATAAATTACTCTTTTAAAAGCTGAAACCCTCCCAAATTTGGTTTAGGTTATGAAAATAAAGTTGCTGCAAAGCTGAAATATTGATCATTTAATGAGCACAGAAAGGTCAGATTTTGGGAAGACAAAAGTTTTGTCGCCCACAGAAAGTAATGTGAAATTCAAACAAGTAATTACCTTCTAATACAAAGCTATGTTGCATAACATTGGAGAATGAAGTTGTGGTGCTATTAGAGCCATATGTAATATTTTGTGTGACTTCCATGAGCTTGAAGGACGGCATCCATGCGGTTCAACAATGATTCATACAAGTTATTGATGAAGTCATCAGGAATAGCAGAGAATGCATCTTACATGCCTCCCAGAGCTCATCTAGACTCTTTGGTTTTGTCTTCCAAGCTTCCTCTTTCATCCTACCCCAAACATGCTCAATGATGTCCATCTCTGGTGACTGGGCTGGCCAGTCCTTGAGCACCTTGATCTTCTTTGCCAGGAGGACCTTTGTTGTAGAGATGGATGTATGAGATGGAGACCATCCCGCTGAAGAATTTGACTCCTTTTATGATTGGGAATGTAAGAGGTAGCAAATACTTCTTGTTATTTTAGGCTATTGATATTGCTTTCCAGCTTGCAAATGTTTCGCACACCCCCATACTGAATGTAACCCCACACCTTGATCTTTCCACCACCAAACCTAACTGTTTTCTGGATACATACGGGCTCCAGTAGGTCTCCTGCAGTATTTGCGGCGGCTGTTGTGTAATTCAACTGCAGATTCATCAGAGAAATCCACCTTCTGCCACTTTTCCAGCGTCCATCTGTTTAGCAGCTGTGGGACATTTAATTGCCTTTTGTTTAGTGCTGGCTTCTGGGCACTGATTCGACCATGGAGGCCATTTCGAGACAGAATCCTACAAACTGTTCTAATTGACACAGGAACTTTGAGGTGACCAGGCCTCCTGGAGCTCTGCTGCAGTGGAAGAGGGCCTGGCCTTGGATTTTCTAACCAACAAATGTTCCTCCTGAGCAGTTGTCTTGCGGGGTCTGCCGGACCTGGGCTTGTCAAAAACATCTCCAGTCTCTTCAAATCTTTTTTTAATTCTTTGTACTTGACGCTGAGACATATTAAAGGTGTCAGCCACCTTTGCAGTGGATCTGATCTTCAGCCTCTTGATAATCAAGGCTTTGGTCGCAGGGTGGATTTTTGGCATGTTGTCAGAGGACAAGTTGCAGTTCAACTGAAGGTCTGGGGTGCTGGGTTTCTTTTTATACACACCCACTAATTAACCAATCATTTAGTGAGCACAGGTGAGGATGTAAACTAGGATTGGGTGCATTATATGACCAGGCGACAAAACTTTTGTCTTGCCAAAATCTGATCTTTCTGTGTTCATTAAATGATCAATATTTCAGCTTTACAGCTTTCAAAAGAGTAATTTATAAAACCAATGGATGAATTTAAAGTCAGGTTATAAGCTTTTATTTACATAACATGGATAAGCGACAAAACTTCTGTCAGGGAGTGTATGTCTTATCACTCTTCTCCATCCTTTATATATCACAGTACATAGCAGAATGAGCCCGTCCTCAGCTCTGTAGCTCTTATCTCTCTTCTACATCCTCTATATATCACAGTACATAGCAGAATGAGCCTGTCCTCAGCTCTGTATCTCTTATCGCTCTTCTCCATCCTCTATCACAGTACATAGCAGAATGAGCTCGTCCTCAGCTCTGTATCTCTTATCGCTCTTCTCCATCCTCTATATATCACAGTACATAGCAGAATGAGCTCATCCTCAGCTCTGTAGCTCTTATCTCTCTTCTACATCCTCTATATATCACAGTACATAGCAGAATGAGCCTGTCCTCAGCTCTGTATCTCTTATCGCTCTTCTCCATCCTCTATATATCACAGTACATAGCAGAATGAGCTCGTCCTCAGCTCTGTATCTCTTATCGCTCTTCTCCATCCTCTATATATCACAGTACATAGCAGAATGAGCTCATCCTCAGCTCTGTATCTCTTATCGCTCTTCTCCATCCTCTATATATCACAGTACATAGCAGAATGAGCCCGTCCTCAGCTCTGTATCTCTTATCACTCTTCTTCATCCTCCTATATATCACAGTACATAGCAGAATGAGCCCGTCCTCAGCTCTGTATCTCTTATCGCTCTTCTACATCCTCTATATATCACAGTACATAGCAGAATGAGCTCGTCCTCGGCTCTGGATCTCTTATCGCTCTTCTCCATCCTCTATCACAGTACATAGCAGAATGAGCCCGTCCTCAGCTCTGTATCTCTTATCGCTCTTCTACATCCTCTATATATCACAGTACATAGCAGAATGAGCGCGTCCTCTGCTCTGGATATCTTATTGCTCTTCTCCATCCTCTATATATCACAGTACATAGCAGAATGAGCCTGTCCTCAGCTCTGTATCTCTTATCACTCTTCTCCATCCTCTATCACAGTACATAGCAGAATGAGCTCGTCCTCAGCTCTGGATCTCTTATCGCTCTTCTCCATCCTCTATATAATCACAGTACATAGCAGAATGAGCCCATCCTCAGCTCTGTATCTCTTATCGCTCTTCTACATCCTCTATATATCACAGTACATAGCAGAATGAGCTCGTCCTCAGCTCTATCTCTTATCGCTCTTCTACATCCTCTATATATCACAGTACATAGCAGAATGAGCTCGTCCTCGGCTCTGGATCTCTTATCGCTCTTCTCCATCCTCTATCACAGTACATAGCAGAATGAGCCCGTCCTCAGCTCTGTATCTCTTATCGCTCTTCTACATCCTCTATATATCACAGTACATAGCAGAATGAGCTCGTCCTCAGCTCTATCTCTTATCGCTCTTCTACATCCTCTATATATCACAGTACATAGCAGAATGAGCCCGTCCTCGGCTCTGGATCTCTTATTGCTCTTCTCCATCCTCTATATATCACAGTACATAGCAGAATGAGCCCGTCCTCAGCTCTGTATCTCTTATCGCTCTTCTCCATCCTCTATATATCACGGTACATAGCAGAATGAGCCCGTCCTCAGCTCTGTATCTCTTATCGCTCTTCTACATCCTCTATATATCACAGTACATAGCAGAATGAGCCCGTCCTCGGCTCTGGATCTCTTATTGCTCTTCTCCATCCTCTATATATCACAGTACATAGCAGAATGAGCTCGTCCTCAGCTCTGTATCTCTTATCGCTCTTCTCCATCCTCTATCACAGTACATAGCAGAATGAGCCCGTCCTCAGCTCTGTATCTCTTATCACTCTTCTCCATCCTCTATATATCACAGTACATAGCAGAATGAGCCCGTCCTCAGCTCTGTATCTCTTATCGCTCTTCTCCATCCTCTATATATCACGGTACATAGCAGAATGAGCCCGTCCTCAGCTCTGTATCTCTTATCGCTCTTCTACATCCTCTATATATCACAGTACATAGCAGAATGAGCTCGTCCTCAGCTCTGTATCTCTTATCACTCTTCTTCATCCTCTATATATCACAGTACATAGCAGAATGAGCTCGTCCTCAGCTCTGTATCTCTTATCTCTCTTCTACATCCTCTATGTATCACGGCACACGTGTTTTACCTTCTATGTACACTGATAAGTAGAGGATGGAGAAGAGAAAGTATACAAACTGTTATGTATCCTTATTGTGCAAATGACTTTTAGCCAAAAATGCATGTAATAAGGAGGAAACTCCACTCTTACCCCCACCCAGAGGTGGCCATTTCCTGCAGGACCTCAGAGGGTGTAGTAAAGATTGGGGTATAATTAGAGAAGAAACCATTGATCATCGGCATGGAATAACAGCTGGAGAATAACCCTTCATGGCTTCCATTGGAGGACACACTAGTTGGGGAACAGACGCTGGAGCTTCCGGCCCTCACTTCTGAACATGAGGGCAGGTCCGGATACTGGAAACTCTACACAAAGACATTAACGTCGGCGTACACATCAGCCAGCTAAACATGGCGGCATCCTTCCAGTGAATGTTGTATGGCCTGGTTACATTACAAGGAGTCCAGTCCTGGTGCTCGCGTGAGATGTACCCGTAAACATCAGGAGAGGTCACCCCCTCCAAACTCTACGATCTCCTCTAATTTAGTCACATCCCAAGGTCAAGTCGCTATTTTGCTGGAGGCATCTGGATGAGTTTGATGTCTAGGTAGTTTATCATGTTGGCGCTCGTCTGGTTACGTTGGCGCGTCCCACCCTGTTTTGGCACTTGTCTAGTTTCGTCCGTGTGTGCTACCTCATATTGACGTCCGTCTGTTTATGGCCTTGCAATCCGTTTCTTGTTGGTGCTTGTCTGTCTCCGTCCTTGAGTACGGCTTCGTGTTGGCGCTTGTCTGGTTCTGCCTAGGTGTCCCGCCTCGTGTTAGCACTCGCCTGTCTACGTCCAAGCATCCCGCTTCCTGTTGGAGCTCATTGTGATTCTGTCCTGGTGTCACACCTTGTGTTGAGGCTCGCCTGGTTTCATCCATGCGTCCCACATCATGTTGGCGCTCGTTTGATTCTGCTTGGGTGTCTCGCCGTGTTGGTACTTGTCTGGTTTCATCTGCGCTTCCCGCCTCATGTTGGCGCTTGTCTGATTATGTCCACTTATCCAACCTTGTGTTGGAACTCGTCTGATTCTTCCTTGATGTCTCACTTCACGTTGGCGCTTGTCTGGTACTGTCCACACGTCCTGCCTTGCGTTGGCACTTGCCTGGTAATACCCCGCCTCTCGTTGGTGCTCATCTGGTAATGTCCTTGCATTTGCGCTCGTTTGGTTACATCCACACTTTCAGTACTCGCATCATACCCGCGTTGTCCTACCTGACGATCGTCTGGTAGTGTCCCTTCTCACGTTGGCGCTCATCTGGTAGTGTCGCACCTCGCGTTTGAGCTCGTTTGCTAATGTTCGGGCATCCAGCTTCCTGTTGGTGCTCGTCTGGTAATGTCCGCTTGTCTTGCCTCGCTTTGTGGCTCGCATGGTACTGTCCGTACATCCCGCCTTGTGTTGGTGGTCGCCTGGTACTGTCCAGTCTCTCGTTGGGGCTTACCTGGTAGTGTCCATGCGTCCTGCCTCGCGGTGGGGCTCGCCTGGTAATGTCCGCATTTCCCTTTTCATGTTGTAGCTCACCTCGTAGTTTCTGTTCTCTTGCTGGGGCCTGTCTGGTAGTATCCACGCGTCCCACCTCATGTTTGCACTCGTCTGGCGTTTCACCTCTCGCTGGCGCTCGTCTGGTAATGTCCGTGCGTCTCACCTCGCATTGACGGTCGTCTGGTAATGTGTGCATTTCGCGCCTTCCGTTGCCGTTTGTCTGGTAATGTCCGCGTGTCCCTCCTCATGTTGGGCACTCATCTGGTTACTTCCATGCTGTCTGGCTACTTTTGCACTTCTTGCTTGCATTGGCGCTCGTGTGGTTACATCCGCGTGTTCCGTTTCGCTTTGGCACTCATCTGGTAATGTCCGTGCGTCTCGCCTTGCCTTGACACTCATCTAGTACTGTTCATGTGTCCCACCTTGCGTTGGCGCTCACCTGGTAATGTCTGCACATCCCGCCTCATGTTGGCGCTCTCGTGGTGATGTCTGCACATCCCGCCTCATGTTGGCGCTCTCGTGGTAATGTCTGCGCGTCCCACCTCGTTTTGTTATTCTCCTGCTAATGTCCCCCCTCACATTGTTGCTTATCTGGTAATATTTGTCTGTCTCACCTCACGTTGGCGCTCCTCTGGTAATGTCCTTGCCTCGCGTTTGTGCTGGTCGGGTTTTGTCCGCGCTTTCTGCCTCGCGTTGGCGCTTTTGTAGTTACGTCCACGGGTCCTGCCTCACGTTGGGGCTTGCAAAGTAATGTCCGCGCGTCCCACCTCGCCAGGTAATGTCTATTCTCACGTTGGGGCTTGCCTGGTAGTGTCTGCGTATCCCGCCTCGCGTTGGGGCTCTTTGGTAATGTCTGTGTCCCAACCTTGCATTGGCGCTCATCTGGTAATGTCCCGCCTCACGTTAGAGCCATCTGGTAATGTCCGTGCGTCTCACTTTGCATTGGCGCTTGTCTGGCTATGTGTGCGCTTCCGGCTGCACGTTGTCTGGTAATGTCCTTGTGTTGGCGCTCATCGGGCAATGTACTTGTGTCCCGCCTCACATTTGCGCTCGTCTGGTTTCGTCACGCTTTCTGCTTCACGGTGCCGTATGTGTGTTTACGTCTGTGTGTCCTGCCTCACATTGGTATCGTCTTGTAATGTCCCGCTTCACGTTGCGGCTCGCCTGGTAATGTCCGCACGTCCTACCTTGCCTGGTAATGCCCGTTCTCACATTGTTGCTCGCCTGATAATGTCCGCGTGTTGTCGGTCGCCTGGTACTGTCCGCGTTTTGGTAATGTCTATTCTCACGTTGGGGCTTGCCTGGTAGTGTCCGCGTATCCCACTTCGCGTTGGGGCTCTTTGGTAATATCTGTGTCCCAACCTTACATTGGCGCTCATCTGGTAATGTCCCGCCTCACGTTAGAGCCATCTGGTAATGTCCACACGTCTCACCTCACATTGGCGCTCGTCTGGCAATGTCCTTGTATCCTGCCACACGTTTGCGCTTGTCTGTCTTCATCCACGCTTTCTGCATCACATGGCGCTTGTGTGTTTGTCTGTGTGTTCCGCCTCGCGTTGGCGCTCGTCTGGCAATGTTCATGCATCTCTCCTCGCGTTGGCGCTCGTCTGGCAATGTTCATGCATCTCTCCTCGCATTGGCGCTCGTCTGACAATGTGTGCACGTCCCTCTTTGCGTTGCCGCTTATCTGGTTACGTCCACGTTTTCTGCCTCGTGTTGGCACTTGTCTGGTTACATCCACGCTTTCTGCCTTGCATTTTCGCTCGTCTGGTTACGCCTGCGCTTCCTCTTTTGCGTTGTCGCTTGTGTAGTTACATCCACGTTTTCCGGCTCGCGTTGACGCTCGTCTGGTTATGTTCACCCTTTCTGCCTCTGGTTGGTGATCGTGTGGGTACTTCTGCGATTCTTGCCTCGCATTGGTGCTTGTGTGGTTATGTCGGCATGTCCCGCCTCGTGTTGGCGATCGCGTGGTTATGTCCGTGCTTTCAGCCGCGCGTTGGCGCTTGTGTGGTTACTTCTGCGTTTTTTTTCCTCGCGTTGGTGCTCGTTTGGTTACAATCGTGTGTCCTGCCTCACGTTGGCGCTCGCCTGGTAACGTGTGCGCGTCTTGCCTCGCGTTGGGGTTTACTTAGTAACGTCCACTCATTGGCGCTTTTCTGATAATGTCCATGCGTTCTGCCTTGCGTTTAAGCTAGTCTGGTTACGTTCACACTTTTTGCCTTATGTTGACGTTCGTGTGGTTACGTCCGTGTGTCCAGCCTTGTGTTGGCGCTCGCCTGCCAATGTCCGGGAATCTCACCTCGCGTTGGGGCTTGGCTGGTAACGTCCGCGTGTCTTGTCTCGCTGTGGCGCTCGTCTGGTGATTGCCTCACGTTGGTGCTCTTCTGGTAACGTCCATGCATCCTGCCTCGTATTGGCGCTCGTCTGGTAATGTCTATGCATCTCTCCTCGCGTTGGCGCTCGTCTGACAATGTGTGTACGTCCCTCTTTGCGTTGCCGCTTATCTGGTTACGTCCACGTTTTCTGCCTCATGTTGGCGCTTGTCTGCTTACATCCACGCTTTCTGCCTTGCATTTTCGCTCGTCTGGTTACGCCTGCGCTTCCTGTGTTGCGTTGTCGCTTGTGTAGTTACATCTGCGTGTTCCGGCTCGCGTTATTGATCGTCTGGTTACGTTCACGCTTTCTGCCTCTGGTTGGTGATCGTGTGGGTACTTCTGCGATTCTTGTCTCGCATTGGTGCTTGTGTGGTTATGTTTGCATGTCCCGCCTCGTGTTGGCGCTTGTGTGGTTACATCCGTGCTGTCTGCCTCACGCTGGCGCTCGTGTGGTTACATCCGTGCTGTCTGCCTCACGCTGGCGCTCGTGTGGTTACGTTTGTGCTTTCTGCCTCGCGTTGGCGCTCGTGTGCTTACATCCGTGCTGTCTGCCTCACGCTGGCGCTCGTGTGGTTACGTTTGCGCTTTCTGCCTCGCGTTGGCGCTCGTGTGGTTACGTTTGCGCTTTCTGCCTCGCGTTGGCGCTCGTGTGGTTACTTCTGCGCTTTCTGCCTCGCGTTGGCGCTTGTGTGGTTACTTCTGCGCTTTCTGCCTCGCGTTGGCGCTCGTGTGGTTACTTCTGCGCTTTCTGCCTCGCGTTGGCGCTCGTGTGGTTACTTCTGCGCTTTCTGCCTCGCGTTGGCACTCGTGTGGTTACTTCTGCGCTTTCTGCCTCACGTTGGCGCTCGTGTGGTTACTTCTGCGCTTTCTGCCTCGCGTTGGCGCTTGTGTGGTTACTTCTGCGCTTTCTGCCTCGCGTTGGCGCTTGTGTGGTTACTTCTGCGCTTTCTGCCTCGCGTTGGCGCTCGTGTGGTTACTTCTGCGCTTTTTGCCTCGCGTTGGCGCTCGTGTGGTTACTTCTGCGCTTTCTGCCTCGCGTTGGCGCTTGTGTGGTTACTTCTGCGCTTTCTGCCTCGCGTTGGCGCTCGTGTGGTTACTTCTGCGCTTTCTGCCTCGCGTTGGCACTCATGTGGTTACTTCTGCGCTTTCTGCCTCGCGTTGGCGCTCGTGTGGTTACTTCTGCGCTTTCTGCCTCGCGTTGGCGCTCGTGTGGTTACGTCTGCGCTTTCTGCCTCGCGTTGGCGCTCGTGTGGTTACTTCTGCGCTTTCTGCCTCGCGTTGGCGCTCGTGTGGTTACTTCTGCGCTTTCTGCCTCGCGTTGGCGCTCGTGTGGTTACTTCTGCGCTTTCTGCCTCGCGTTGGCGCTCGTGTGGTTATGTCCGTGATTCCTGCCTCATGTTGGCGCTCGCCTGGTAACGGGTGCGCGTCTTGCCTCGCGTTGGGGTTCACCTGGTAACGTCCACACACAGGTGCTTGTCTGATAATGTCCATGCATCCCACCTCGCATTTAGGCTATGTGCGCACGTGTGCGCTCTGCACTGCACCTAAAAGGTGCGCTTCAGAGCGCAGCTGAAAAGCTCCGTTCTGAAGCGCATGGTGCCGGCAGAGAATGTGCGCTCTGCCTGCAGCTCCTCCCATAGACAGAGCGGGGGCTGCATGCAGAGCGCACGGAAGAAGTGACATGTCACTTCTTAGAACGCGCACTTCGGGCAGCAGCCGAAGCGCTGCGCTCTAATACGCCACGTGCGCACGGCCCCTGCATAATCTCCATAATTATGCAGGGGACGCAGGACGCATGCAGTTACGCTGCGCTACAAAGCGCAGCGTAACTGCATGTAATTACGCAACGTGCGCACATAGCCTTAAGCTCGTCTAGTTATGTTCACACTTTCTGCCTTATGTTGGCGCTCGTGTGGTTACGTCCGTGTGTCCAGCCTTTCGCTGGCGCTCGCCTTCTAATGTCCGCGCACCTCACCTCGCGTTGGGGCTCTGCTGGTAACGTCCGCGCTTCCTGGCTCGCTGTGGCGCTCGTCTGGTGATGGCCTCACGTTGGTGCTCTTCTGGTAATGTCCATGCTTCCCGCCTTGCATTGGCACTCGTCATTTAATGTCCACTTGTCTGGTAGTGTCCCACCTCATGTTGGTGGCCGTCTGTTAATGTCCACGTGTCCCATTTTTCTCATGTTGGGCGCTCGTCTAGTTACGGCCATGCTTTCTGTCTTGCATTGGCGCTTGTGTGGTTACGACTCCACTTCACATTTGCGTTGGTGCTCGTCTGATTATGTCCACACGACCCACCTCGTGTTGGTACTCATATGGTTCCGCCTCTTCATATTGGCACTAGTCTGTTTATGTCGGCACTCCGTGCTTCATGTTGTCGCTCATCTAGTTACATCTGCTTCTCCTGCCTCATGTTGGTGCTAGTCTGGTTATGTCATCAAGTCCTACCTCGCGTTGGCGCTCGTGTTATGTCCGCGCATCTCTCCTCTTTTTGGCACTCGTGTGGTTTTGTCGCACGCCCTTTCCATGTTGGCGCTCAATTGGTTATGTACGCATGCCCCTTTTCTTGTTGTTGCTCGTCTTGTTGCGTCAGTGTATCCCGCCTTGTGTTGGCGCTCGTCTGGTTGCGTCAGCGCTTCATGTCTCTTGTTGGCACTCGTCTGGTTGCGTCAGCGCTTCATGTCTCTTGTTGGCGCTTGTCTGGTTGCGTCAGCGCTTCCTCACTCATCTTGGTTCTCATCTGGTTATGTCCACACGTCCCTTTTCATGTTGGTGCTTGTCTGGTTGCGTCAGCGCTTCATGTCTCTTGTTGGCGCTCGTCTGGTTGCGTCAGCGCTTCATGTCTCTTGTTGGCGCTTGTCTGGTTGCGTCAGCGCTTCATGTCTCTTGTTGGCGCTTGTCTGGTTGCGTCAGCGCTTCATGTCTCTTGTTGGTGCTTGTCTGGTTGCGTCAGCGCTTCATGTCTCTTGTTGGCGCTCGTCTGGTTGCGTCAGCCCTTCATGTCTCTTGTTGGCGCTCGTCTGGTTGCGTCAGCGCTTCATGTCTCTTGTTGGTGCTTGTCTGGTTGCGTCAGCGCTTCCTCACTCATCTTGGTTCTCATCTGGTTATGTCCACACGTCCCTTTTCATGTTGGTGCTTGTCTGGTTATGTTTGTGCTTCTTGCCTTGCATTGACTCTCGCCTGGTTACGTCTGCATGTCAAACCTTGTCTTGGTGCTCGTCTGATTTTTGCCCACATGTCCCTTTTCATGTTGGCACTTGTTTAGTTATGTCCGCACTTCCCACTTCATGTTGGCGCTCGGCTGGTCATGGTTATCACATCTCACCTCTAGTTGGCACTCGTCTGGTCTTGTTTATCAAGTCCCGCCTCGTGTTGGCGCTCGTTTGGTCTCGTTTATCATGTCCCGCCTCATGTTGGCGCTCGTCTGGTCTTGGTTATCATGTCCTGCCTCGTGTTGGTGCTCACCTGGTCATGTTTATCACGTCCCGCCTCATGTTGGCGCCCGTCTGGTCATGTTCATCACGTCCTGCTTAATGTGGTCGCTCATCTGGTTATATCCATATGTCCTATCTCTTGTTGGTGCGCGTCTGGTCTTGTTTATCACGTCCCGCCTCGTGTTGGCGCTCGTCTGGTCTCCTCACGTCCCGCCTCGTTTTAGCGCTCGTCTGGTCATGTTTATCACGTCGCACCTCATGTTGGTGCTCGTCTGGTCATGTTTCTCACGTCCCGCCTCGTTTTAGTGCTCGTCTGGTCATGTTTATCACGTCCTGCTTCGTGTGGTCGCTCATCTGGTTACATCTATATGTCCTACCTCTTGTTGGTGCTCGTCTGGTCTTGTTTATCATGTCCCGCCTTGTGTTGGCGCTCGTCTGGTCATGTTTATTATTATTATTATTTATTATTATAGCGCCATTTATTCCATGGCGCTTTACAAGTGAGAGAGGGTATACGTACAACAATCATTAACGGTACAAAACAGACTGGTATAGGAGGAGAGAGGACCCAGCCCACGAGGGCTCACAGTCTACAGGGAATGGGTGATGGTACGATAGGTGAGGACAGAGCTGGTTGTGCAGTGGTCTACTGGACTGAGGGCTATTGTAGGTTGTAGGCTTGTTGGAAGAGGTGGGTCTTGAGGTTCCTCTTGAAGCTTTCCACAGTAGGGGAGAGTCTGATGTGCTGAGGTAGAGCATTCCAGATTATGGGGGAGGCATGGGAGAAATCTTGTACGCGATTGTGGGAAGAGGAGATAAGAGAGGAGTAGAGAAGATGATCTTGTGAGGATCGGAGGTTGCGTGCGGGTAGGTACCGGGAGACTAGGTCACAGATGTAAGGAGGAGACAGGTTGTGGATGGCTTTGTATGTCATGGTTAATGTTTTGAACTGGAGTCGTTGGGCGATGGGAAGCCAGTGAAGGGATTGGCAGAGTGGCGAGGCTGGGGAGTAGCGAGGGGAGAGGTGGATTAAGCGGGCCGCAGAGTTTAGGATAGATTGGAGGGGTGCAAGAGTGTTGGAAGGGAGGCCAGAGAGCAGGAGGTTGCAGTAGTCGAGGCGGGAGATGATGAGGGCATGCACTAATGTTTTTGCTGATTCTTGGTTAAGGAAGGCACGGATCCGGGAGATATTTTGAGTTGTAGTCTGGATGACGTGAAGAGGGCTTGTATGTATGGCTTCAAGAATAGAGCAGAGTCGAGGGTTACTCCAAGGCAACGAGCTTGTGAGACTGGGGAGAGCGAGCAACCATCAAGTTTGATGGAAAGGCTTGTTGGAGGAGATGAGTGAGGAGGGGGAAAGACAATGAATTCTGTTTTGTCCATGTTAAGCTTTAGGAATCGCGCAGAGAAGAAGGATGAAATAGCAGAGACACATTGTGGGATTCTGGTTAGTAGAGAGGTAATGTCAGGTCCAGAGAGGTAGATCTGTGTGTCACCGGCATAGAGATGATACTGAAAGCCGGGGGACTCTATGAGCTGTCCCAGGCCGAAGGTGTAGATGGAGAACAGGACGGGTCCTAGAACTGAGCCTTGGGGGACTCCGACAGATAGGGGCGAGATGAGGAAGTGGTGTGAGAATGGGAGACGCTGAAAGTTCGGTCGGTTAGGTATGAGGAGATCCAAGATAGGGCCAAGTCTGTGATGCCCAGAGATTAGAGAATCTGTAGTAGGAGGGAATGGTCTACTGTGTCGAAGGCAGAGGACAGGTCCAGGAGGAGGAGGATATGAGTAGTGTCGCTTGGCTTTGGCGGTTAGTAGATCATTGGTGACTTTAGTTAGGGCAGTTTCAGTAGAATGATGTGGTCGGAAGCCAGATTGTAGCTGGTCAAAGAGGGAGGAGAGGTATGAGGACAATTCAAGATGAACATGCTGTTCCAGTAGTTTTGAGGCATAGGGGAGAAGGGATATGGGGCGATAGTTTGACACAGAGGATGGGTCAAGGGAGGGCTTTTTGAGGATGGGTGTAATGGAGGCATGTTTAAAGCATGAAGGGAATACACCACTTGTCAGTGATAGCTTGAAGAGATGGGTTAGGGCTGGGATGAGGACTGCGGTGACGTCCCGCCTCATGTTGGCACTCGTCTGGTCATGTTTAGCACGTCCCGCCTCGTTTTAGCGCTCGTCTGGTCATGTTTATCACGTCCTGCCTCAAGTTGGCACTCGTCTGGTCATGTTTATCATGTCCTGCCTCAAGTTGGCACTCGTCTGGTCATGTTTATCATGTCCTGCTTCGTGTGGTCGCTCATCTGGTTACATCCATGTGTCCTACCTCTTGTTGGTGCTCGTCTCATGTAGGTTTGGTCGCTTTCTGAGGTTCTGGCTATTAATTGCTGCTTTTCTGTCTCCTCAGCTGTCGTCTGGAGAGGACATGGAAATCTCAGATGAAGAAATTGCCATCGAGATTCCTGGAGTTCCCGGCCCACCTTACCCCCTAGTACCCCACCTCACCGGTCCTGTGGGCACTTACCCGTCTCAGACTATCCCCACAACTCTTCTGTCAATGCCCCCTCTCCCGCACCATCAAGCCCCCAATGCTTATTCATTAATGGATCCTACAGCGGTCAGGGGGCGACCAGCTTCCCCTTCCCCGCTCGACCCGGCCTCATCTTCAGCTGTTCCCGCTCCCCATATCTATGACTTTGTGAACTCCATGGAGCTGGTGAACAGGCTGGGCAACCAGTGGGGCGGCATGTCCATGTCTTTCCAGATGCAGACGCAGATGCTGAGCCGCCTCCAGCAATGCAGACAGGATAAAGGACAGTCATTTGACGATCCCTACCCCCCACCATTGCTCCCCCACCTGCTGGCCCACAGGCATAGACAACTGCTGCCGCTCATGTCCGAGCCGGTGTTTGGCGGGACGTATCCCCACTTCCCATCCCAAGACCCCCAACCCTTGTTACCACTGAGGGACCTCACCACCAAGACAAACAGAACTATGGGCCAGGAGCCTCGGTCTATGGGCTGGGTACAAGAAGTGGACCCTCATGCCGCTACGGTCATGAGCGTGCTATCCGCTCTTATCCAGGAGATGAAGAGCACAATGCAGAGAGACCTGAACAGGAAGATGGTGGAGAACGTTGCCTTCCGAGCCTTCGACGAATGGTGGGATTGCAAGGAGGAGAAGGCCAAGGTAAGCGACAACAGAGGTTACCGGGTCCATCTGGTAGGACGCCAGGATCCAGAATACTGATCTGTTTTCTGTCTGCAGCCTTTCCAGAATGTGCCCAAACCAGCTCCTCGAGAAGAAGAGAAGGAGAAGAGCCGTCCCAAGGAGCCCGGGCTTCTGTCACTGGTGGACTGGGCAAAGAGCGGTGGTGCTGAAGGCTTTGGTTTTGGTTCTGGGCTCCGGGAGGCTCTGCGGCTTCCTTCCTTTAAGGTGAGTCTTGGCACTCCTGTCCTCCTTTTTGTTTCGAGGACACTTAGCCCCTCATTATCGTCTTCTTCCTTTATTCACCCCTCACCCGTGCAGGTGAAGAGGAAGCAGCTGTCCGAGAATGAAGACTGTGATCAGAAGAGAGCACGACCCTCCACACCTGCAGAGGAGGAGGAAGACGGTAAGTGTCCGGGACAGGAGGAGCCGCTCTCAACCTAAGACAGTATCCCTCATCTGCATTAGCCCACGTGCTTCACCTTCTAGATCGAGAGAAAGAGACATTAGCAGAAACGCGAGGAGGAGGAAAGGTTCCACCACAGGAGGCCGAGAGGATGAAGCACAAACGCAGAAACACCTTCCCCCTAGACAGCGAAGGCGAAGAGGAGTCTGAGGATTCTGCATCCGATAAGGTGAGATGTCTGTAAAGAGGAGGACAAAGAGGGGGTCTGCAGGAGGAGGAGGATTGAGAAGGGTCCGCAGGAGAAGGAGGATAGAGAAGGGTCCGGAGGAGGAGGACAGAGGAGGCTCTGCAGGAGGAGGAGGACAGAGGAGGCTCTGCAGGAGGAGGAGGACAGAGGAGGCTCTGCAGGAGGAGGAGGACAGAGGAGGCTCTGCAGGAGGAGGAGGACAGAGGAGGCTCTGCAGGAGGAGGAGGACAGAGGAGGCTCTGCAGGAGGAGGAGGACAGAGGAGGCTCTGCAGGAGGAGGAGGACAGAGGAGGCTCTGCAGGAGGAGGAGGACAGAGGAGGCTCTGCAGGAGGAGGAGGACAGAGGAGGCTCTGCAGGAGGAGGAGGACAGAGGAGGCTCTGCAGGAGGAGGAGGACAGAGGAGGCTCTGCAGGAGGAGGAGGAGGACAGAGGAGGCTCTGCAGGAGGAGGAGGAGGACAGAGGAGGAGGACAGAGGAGGCTGTGCAGGAGGAGGAGGAGGACAGGAGGGTGTGGAGGAGGAGGACATAGGAGGTGTGCAGGAGGAGGAGGACAGAGGAGGCTGTGCAGGAGGAGGAGGACAGAGGAGGCTGTGCAGGAGGAGGAGGACAGAGGAGGCTGTGCAGGAGGAGGACAGAGGAGGCTGTGCAGGAGGAGGAGGAGGACAGAGGAGGCTGTGCAGGAGGAGGAGGAGGACAGCGGAGGCTGTGCAGGAGGAGGAGGAGGAGGACAGCGGAGGCTGTGCAGGAGGAGGAGGAGGACAGAGGAGGGTGTGCAGGGGGAGGAGGACAGAGGAGGCTGTGCAGGTGGAGCAGGAGGACAGAGGAGGGTGTGCAGGAGGAGGACAGAGGAGGGTGTGCAGGAGGAGGACAGAGGAGGGTGTGCAGGAGGAGGACAGAGGAGGGTGTGCAGGAGGAGGACAGAGGAGGGTGTGCAGGAGGAGGACAGAGGAGGGTGTGCAGGAGGAGGACAGAGGAGGGTGTGCAGGAGGAGGACAGAGGAGGGTGTGCAGGAGAAGCAGGAGGACAGAGGAGGGTGTGCAGCAGGAGGACAGAGGAGGGTGTGCAGGAGGAGGACAGAGGAGGGTGTGCAGGAGGGGTGGGCACCCTGTGTTTGCTCCTGTGATGTAGCAGAGCCCGTCCTGCGCGCGGTGCGGCTCCTGATCCTTATTGTTTGTCTGCAGGATGATGATGATGATGACGATGATGATGATGATGATGATGATATCAGCAGCAAGGATGAAGACTCTGATGGTGAGTGCTCACCGGGGCTCTCCTGGAGGAGGGGCAGGGGGTCCCGGGCTGAGGTGGGGTATTGGGGGGATGGGGGCAGAGAACCTTCAAGACACCCCTAACCCTCTCTTAAAGGCACAGTGCGCTGATCTAGCAGCCGGGCTCTGATGTGTAGATTTGCAGCTTTGGTGTTTTTACCGTTGCAGAAGAGACGCCGCTCGCCAAACTCTCCAACAAGATCGTCTCCGACGACAGCGACAGCTCCAGCGAGTCCGACAGCAGCTCCTCCTCCTCATCCTCCTCGTCTTCCTCCTCCTCCTCATCCTCCTCCTCCTCCTCTCCTGCGTCCTCTGACGATGAGGAAGACCAGGAGGACGCCCCTGTAACACCGACAGTCACTGAACCTCTGAGACCACCCAGCCCCCCACCACTCCCCGCAGAAGTGATGCCCCTCAAAGACCTGACACCGGGTAAGTCCTCACTCCTCCGCACAGCGGGGTCCGGCAGAGAGAAGCATGGTGCGGACCCCACAGCTCACATCACCCTGCTACATACATATACATATACTGTGCTCATCATTCACTGCCTGTGCCACACAACAAAGCTGCATTAACAAGTCTGCAGCGCTCACCGCTGTAATGTATGTACGCAGGAACTGCACCAGCAGAATAGTGAGTGCAGCTCTGGAGTATAATACAGGAGGTAACTCAGGATCAGTAATGTAATGTATGTACACAGTGACTGCACCAGCAGAATAGTGAGTGCAGCTCAGGAGTATAATACAGGAGGTAACTCAGGATCAGTAATGTATGTACACAGTGACTGCACCAGCAGAATAGTGAGTGCAGCTCTGGAGTATAATACAGGAGGTAACTCAGGATCAGTAATGTAATGTATGTACACAGTGAGTGCAGCTCTGGAGTATAATACTCGGGATCCGTCCTGCTCCTTTTATTGATCCTTTTGTTTCTTCTTTATACAGATAAGTCTCTTCTGTTGGAAGTGAAGGAGGAGCCCAGTGCAGAACCGTTGTCTGAGCCGCTCCCTCCCCCGCCTCCCGTTACACCCCCTAAGCCTTGCACCCCTTCATCTCCTCCGCTGCCTCTTCTTCCTCCCCCCAAAAAGAGACGCAAGACTGTGTCCTTCCTCCTCGCTCCAGAGGATGAGCCTGAACCTGTGGAGAGTAAAGCCCCCAATCATCTGGTCCCAGAGCAAATTATGTCCGAGATCCCACCAGTCCTGGATAAGGAGCCTCTGGAGGAGCCCGCTCCCCCTCCCCCAGCAGCGGAGCCCCCTCTGCCGCCCCCCAGGGCTCCCTCTCCCATTGCGCCGCCGGAGACACAGACTCTGGAAGTCCCCAAACCAGAGCTGGTGATGCCGCCACCTCCTGCCATCGAGCCGCCTCCGCAGAAGAAGCTGCCGGAGCGGATGACGGTATTAAACCTTCCATGGGACCACGCGTGTCTGGTGAAGCCGTATCCCCCGCGCAGCGGACACGAGGACGCGGTGCAGGAGGACGGAGAGGAGATGATGGAGGAGGAGTATGACCATGTGGAGGAGGTGAAGACTCTGACCATTCCAGCTCCGGCACCGCTGCCCCCGGTACACCCGCCCTGTGAGCCCGAGCGGCCGGACCCCGTTGAGGAGATGCTGTATGCGCCGGTGCGGCAGATCTTACTGGAGCACAGCTACGCCTCTATCCCCGCCGCACTGAAGCAGCCGCCCAAGAGGCAGCGGGCGATATCTGTAGACTTGGAGAAACCCAGCGAGCTCCTCCACGTGGACCTCAGGCAGCCTGTGCTGGAAGCCCCCGAGGAGGTGGTGTGCGTGGGCGGGGGGCTACTGCTCGGCCTGGAGGGCGACACTGGCATCTTGGATGTCGGGGATTTGCACTTGACATCTTCAAGGAGATCCGAGGAGAAATCCACCCGCGAGGAGTCGAGGAGTAAGAAACGGAGACAACAAGAAGTGAAGGAACTGATAGAGCCTGGAGAGATCACGACCGAGGACGAGGACGACGAGGAAGAAGACGACTTCTGGGTTTGCACTCGGGAGCTGAGGTCCCATAGGAACCGGCGTTCTGCTCTGCCCCGCTCCCCGCCCAAGTATGAGATCCGCAGCGATTTCGAGCAAATGACCATCCTGTACGACATCTGGAACACCGGGCTGGACACCGAGGACATGGTCTACCTGAGGGACATGTACGAGAGGCTCCTGCAGGAGGACCACAGCACCGACTGGCTGAACGACACCCACTGGGTGCCCCATACCAATATCCTCCACCAGAGTGGGGTAAAGTGAGGGCGGGCGACCGCAGGGTGGTCACGGGGCGACCACAGGGCTGTCACTGTCTGACACCCACGGAGTCACGGGGCGACTTCTGAGTGGTCACACGGCGACCAATGGGTGGTCGAGCGTTGTTTCCAGGAGGTCACAGGGTGAAGGGGAGCGTCGTGTCTGGGAGCGAGCGGGGTGGGAGCGTCATGGTCGTGTCCGGGTGGGAGCGTCGTGTCGGGGTGGGAGCGTCGTGTCCGGGTGCGAGCGGGGTGGGAGCGTCGTGTCCGGGTGCGAGCGGGGTGGGAGCGTCGTGTCCGGGGTGGACGCGGGGTGGGAGCGTCGTGTCCGGGTGGACGCGGGGTGGGAGCGTCGTGTCCGGGTGGACGCGGGGTGGGAGCTGTCACAAACCACCGGGGGGGTCACTCAGAAATCCCCCGCGCTGGCTACCAGTACGTCACAATCGGGGGGTAACAAGTGGGGGTCACCCCTCCTTTATACCTCCCGACCGACAGACAGAGCACGTGACGCGCTCTCTAGCGCCCCTCTTATAGTCAGGCCAATTATGGAATTGCCCGACAATAAGCAAGGAGGCCGCTATACTACTTATGCCGATTATTGAAGGGTCCCCGGTGAGAGTAGGGTATATATTCCCCCGACCTCCGCGGGCGGAATATATAATATCTTCCCGAATCTCACTGGCCTCCCCACAATAATCCTTGGCACAACTCGCTGCCACCAACCGCTTCACGGTAACTATTAGCCGAACACACAGACGTGGGATTCAAGATCGAGATAACAGAACAGCCCAAGATTAATTATATAATTTAATCAGCCTAAAGCACACTAGAAACTACAATATATACAATAGGGAATCTACAGAATATACATATGTCAGAGTACAGTTACAGATAAAGCATGGTTTACAAACAGGTATGCAATTCACTCAGTTACCTTGTGCGTCTGGCCACAGGGGGGCGCTGTAGACCAGGTTTCTAGGAACTCCCACAGATGTTTCCTGCACGTGACCCCCAGCGAAAGAACACTGGAAAATGGCCGAAGTAGGGTTATCAACCTGGGCAAGTCCAGGTCCCCTCCTACCTTCGTGACCTCACAGGGAGCACTGCTCCACCCCTGGCTTGAGTTATGGACAATCCACAACATGGAATATGGCCATAACTTTGCCTGGGAGCGTCGTAGGCAGACGCCAACGCTCTCATTGTGACAGTTATGAATTTAGCTACAGAACGAGGGGACTCATGACCTGTCTGCCAGTTCCCCATTGGCTGATATCACGCCTGGGGCATTTCCCAATGTCCTGCTCCCATAAAAAGGGTGTGCCGGCATCGTCCGCATGCAGAGACACCATTTTTATGGTTGCCATATTTATCGGAAATATGGCTTGCGAGATATGAACCATTTTTTACTGGAGTCGTTCTGTCTGCTAGTTCCATAGCCTTGCTAATGAGATACAACTCTTGTTACAGGGTGACGGCAGGGAGTCATCCTGTGTCCATTGTTCCCACACCACCTCATTTCCATATCACAGGACATGGCCATGGAGGTGTAAGTGGAACACTGAGAACAAGAAGGGAGGGGGCACTGCCAGGGAGTGATGAGGGATTATGACTGGAGTCATAATTCATCTTCATATCCCGGGATTTGCCTCACACCTCCCCCCTTTTGAGGGCGCTAGGGGGCAGCACACTCCGGTGTTCCCCCGTGCGCCCGTCCGCGACCTCTCCTTGTCGGGACAGCCCGTCTGCGTTACCGTGGTCACGGCCCCTTTTGTGGCGAATGGTGAAGTTGTATTGCTGGAGCGCAAGGCTCCATCGCAACAATCGCCCATTCGTCCCAGAGACGGTGTGCAACCAGCTGAGGGGATTGTGGTCCGTCTTCACGATGAAGTGGCGCCCGTATAGATAGGGTTGCAGACGCTGCAGGGCCCACACTATGGCCAGGCACTCCTTCTCCATCGTGGAATAGGCAACTTCCCTTGGTAACAGCTTCCTGCTCAGGTACAAGACTGGGTGCTCTTGGCTCGCAGAGTCCACCTGGCTGAGCACCGCACCGAGGCCGAAGTCACTGGCGCCGGTCTGTACTACAAACGGCCGCGTGAAGTCGGCTGCCTGTAGCACGGGCAGGCTGGACAGGGCGTCCTTTAGGGCCCGGAAGGCTGTCTCGCAGTCCATTGTCCAATCGACTGCAGAGGGCAGCTTCTTCTTGGTGAGGTCCGTCAAGGGCTTTGCCAGGCTACTATAGCATGGAACAAACCTCCTATAGTACCCAGCGGTCCCCAAGAAGGACATCACCTGCTTCTTGGTCCTGGGGGTGGGCCAGGATGCGATGGCTTCCACTTTCTCAGGCTCGGGCTTCAGTGTTCTCCCACCTACCCGGTGACCGAGGTACTGGACCTCGCTCATGGCCAGCTGACACTTTCCCGGCTTGATGGTCAAACCTGCCCGGTGGATCCGCCTGAGCACCTGTGCTAGATGCTCTAGGTGGTCCTCCCAGGTGGGACTGAAGACGGCAATGTCATCCAGGTACGCGGCCGCGTACCCTTCAAGTCCCTTGAGCAGGGTGTTGACCATCCGCTGGAAAGTGGCAGGGGCATTCCTCATCCCGAATGGCATCACCGTGGACTCGTACAGTCCAAATGGGGTAATAAAGGCAGAGCGTTCCCTGGCCTTGCGAGTCAGGGGGATCTGCCAATATCCCCGGCTCAGATCCATGATGGTCAGGTACTGAGCCCCGGCCAACTGATCGAGCAGGTCATCGATGCGTGGCATTGGGTACGCATCGGCGACCGTGACCGCATTGAGCCCCCTGTAGTCCACGCAGAACCGAGTGGTTCGGTCCTTCTTAGGGACGAGGACTACAGGCGAGGCCCAAGCGCTGTTGGATGCCTGGATCACCCCCAGCTTCAGCATCTCGTCAATCTCCTGGCGCATGTGTTGCTGCACCTCCAGGGAGACCCGATATGCTGAACGCCGGATCGGGGGATGATCCCCAGTGTCCACGTGATGGACAGCCAAGTCAGTCCTTCCGGGCTGGTTGGTAAACAACCCCCGGAAGGGGTGTAGGGTGGCCCACAGCTGGGACCGTTGGTCCTCCAAGAGCTGGTGGCCAACCTCCACATCCTCAATGGATCCGCCTGCCCTAACCTGGGCTAGCATATCCAAGAGGGTTTCCGCTTCTCCCTCCTCGGGCAGGTTGCACACGGGGAGCGCACATGCCTCCCGCTCATGATGTGCCTTCATCATGTTCACATGGAAGGGCTTCCGCCTTCCACGGGCAGGGTCCAGGGTGACCAGGTACGTTACAGGGTTGAGCTGCTGGTACACGAGGTATGGGCCTTCCCAGGCTGCCTGAAGCTTGTCCTGTGGTACGGGGACCAGTACCCACACCTTTTGACCCACTTGGTAGGTCCTCTCACAAGCGTTCTGGTCGTACCAACGCTTCTGATCGGCCTGGGCTTGAGCCATATTGTCGTGTACCAGTTGCGTCAAGGCCTGCATTTTGTCCCGGAAGCGCATGACACACTCGATAACCGACACTCCAGGGGTGGCCAAATCCCCTTCCCAAGCCTCTTTCACCAGAGCCAGGGGGCCCCGCACACGTCGCCCGTACAGGAGCTCAAACGGTGAGAATCCTGTTGAGGCCTGTGGAACCTCCCGGTAAGCAAATAACAGGTGTGGGAGATACCGCTCCCAGTCACGCCCATGGGAGTCGACCAACATCTTAAGCATCTGCTTTAAGGTGCCATTGAACCGCTCGCACAGGCCATTAGTCTGTGGATGGTACGGGCTGGCCACCAGATGTCGCACCTGGACTTGCTTACAGAGGGCCTCCATCAGCTGGGACATGAATTGGGTCCCCCGGTCAGTGAGCATTTCCTGGGGAAAACCCACTCGGGAGAAAATCTCCAGCAATGCGGTGGCCACCTTGTCAGCCCGAATGGACGACAAGGCCACTGCTTCTGGTTACCGGGTGGCATAGTCCACTACCGTCAGTATGAAGCGTTTCCCGGAGCTGCTGGGGATGGCCAGCGGGCCGACCAGATCCACAGCCACCCTCCTGAAAGGCTCATCGATGATGGGCAGAGATACCAGTGGGGCTTTGGGGCGTGGCCCCGCCTTCCCCACTCTCTGACAGGTTTCACACGAACGGCAGTAGGCAGCCACATCGGCCCCCATTTTTGGCCAGTAGAAATGCTGGTTTAACCTGGCCTTGGTCTTAGCGATCCCTAGGTGTCCGGCCATCGGAATCTCATGTGCGATCCGCAACAACTCCGTCCGGAACGGATAGGGTACCACCAACTGTCGGTCCCTGGGCCACGCCTCCGGTGAACCCTGCTGGACCGTGGCCCGGTACAGCCGTCCTTGGTCCCAGACCACTCGCTCCGGGTCCGAGTCCGAGGGAGGCTGTGCCGCCTGCTCCTTAAGAGCTTTCAGGCTGTCGTCAGCTTCTAACGCTGCCTGAAACCCCTGACTAGATGTGGCCAGAATCGACGAGACTGTCACATCTTCGGTCAGTACCCCGGGACCTGTGTCCTGGCCTCCACCTGACTCGGCTGCCACTTGGTCAGAAGGGGAAGAGCTATCGGACCTCCGGGAGGCCCCTTGGCTTCCAGCACTCCCACTGCGGGTGACAGCGGCCACAGCCGCTGCGACCGTGGGTCGTGCCTGCTCCTCCTCCGTTCCTGACCAAGTCGCCGGTTCAGGCAGACCGACCTGGCTTCCTGACACCCCGGTTGTGGGGGAACCATGCACCGAGATCTTACCTGGGAGCACTTCCGCTCCTGGACCGGCCCCAATCTCACCTGCCTGTTCCCCTCCTGCAGCAACAGAACCCCGCTGTGAAATCTCTGGGGACCCCACATTTGCTGTGGTAGCCCCCACCCCACACACTGGTCCTCCCCCTGCAGCACCCTGCTCTCTGCTTATCCCTGCAGAGGGCAACAGATCCCAGCTCACAGGCTGATTACTTGTAGAGGCATTGTCACACCTTTCTCTGACCCCCTCCCCTGTCACAGCTGCAGCTGTGTGTGTGTCTATGGTGTCTATGCAAGCAGAAATATCAGAGTTCACTCCCTCCTCCCTTACATCATTCATAGATAACACATTAACATTGTCCGGAGGCATGTCAGTACTGGCTGAAGGTTCAGCCCTTGGTTGGGGCCCAAACTGGGAGGTTATCTGCCCCAAATCTGTCCCAAGTAGCACGTTTGCAGGGATCCGATCAGTTACCCCCACCTCCCTCACCCCTCGCCCTGCGCCCCAGTCCACATAAATGTCAGCAACAGGCAGCGCCGGGTCAGTGCCTCCAATCCCGGAGACAGCGAGGGTTTTTCCAGGGATCAAGTCTTGGGGGGACACCATCTCAGGCCGCACCAGAGTCACCTCCGAGGCGCTGTCTCGCAGTCCTATGGTCACAGACCGGCCGACGGTGACAGGTTGGAAGCTGTCCAGGGACCTACCACCACCCCCACCCACACAATACACCTTGGGCGGCCCTTGGGACGGGGACGGAGCCGGGGCCTTGGGACGCTGAGGGCACATGGCCTTGAAGTGTCCAGGTAGGTTGCACTGGTGGCACCGTCTTGGCTCTGCCACGGGCCTGGAGAGGGGAGTTGAGGGGGACACCCCCTGCAGTCTAGGGGCAGGTGGGGCAGTCGCCGAATTCATCTTACCCCCTCTCCAGGTGCTGCTGGTGGCCGCTCTCCTGGCCTCAGGGGCCCGGTTGTTGGTGTAGTCATCGGCAAGGGCAGCTGTAGCCGTGGACCCCTTTGGCTTCTGGTCTCGGATGAACTGGCGGAGATCCTCAGGGCAGTTCCACAAGAGTTGCTCCGTGATGAACAAGTCCAGGATCTCCGGTCCGGTGGAAAGCTGCAGGCCTTGGGTCCAGTGGTCGGCAGCTCGGGCAAGTGCCCGCCGGTGGTCAGCCCAGGAGTCCTTTGGTCCCTTCTGTAGGCTCCGGAACTTCTTGCGGTAGGACTCTGGAGTGAGGTTGGACTGTTGGATCAGGGCCCGCTTGATGGTGTCGTAGCCCTGATCTGCCTCAGCAGGCAAGTCCCCAAGGATATCCAGGGCCTTACCCCTTAAACGGGGGGTCAGGTATTTGGCCCACTGGTCCTTGTCCAGATGGTGCTGCAAGCAAGTCCGTTCAAAAGCAGTCAAGAAAGAGTCCAAGTCTCCATCCTTCTCCAGCACTGGGAAGTCCTCAACACGGACCTTTGGAAGTTTGGTGTCTCGAAGGTCACATGTGGCTGATGAGGGCCGGAGCTGAGCTAGCTGCAGCTGGTAGTCACGCTCTGCCTGGCGCTCTTCACGCGCTGCCTGCCGCTCCGCAGCCTCAGCCTCACGCGCTGCTTGCCGCTCTGCCCTGCGCTCTGCCAGGAGTCCCTTGTAGCCCTCCTGGTCTCCAGCCTGGAGAAGGGCCATAGCCATTTGAAGAAGGCTATCCGAGCCTCCCAGGCTCGGTGGAATGGCACGTGGTGATCTGCGGCCCGCTGCGGAGCCTGGTGATTCACTGTCCCTTGCAGAGCGGAGGGCTGGCATCTGGCTCGTTGAGGACCCTTGGGTGAGCTGCTCCTCATCTTGTCCATAATTGCCAGCTTGTGCGCTGTCCCCTGCAGAACGGTTTTCTGGCGTCGAGCTCCTGGAGGACTCGTGGGCAACCTCCTCATTACTGCCCACAGCACCGTCCTCCCTCTCTTCGGCTCCTGCTTTAGCATTGGCCAGTTGCATAGCTCTGCTCCTGGTGCCATCAGCCATTCTTGCAGACTTTTGGTCACTGACACAGAACTGACACCTGATGCCTCCACACACCTTACAGTATCTGCACTCTGACACTCTAGTGTTGAGCTAGTCTGAAGACCCCAGCAGCCACAGCTGCTGCAGGCAGTCTTTAGTGTCTGGGAGTATGGGTCTCACACTCACACACACTATTATCTCGATCCCACCGCTATGCCACCAATATGTCACAAACCACCGGGGGGGTCACTCAGAAATCCCCCGCGCTGGCTACCAGTACGTCACAATCGGGGGGTAACAAGTGGGGGTCACCCCTCCTTTATACCTCCCGACCGACAGACAGAGCACGTGACGCGCTCTCTAGCGCCCCTCTTATAGTCAGGCCAATTATGGAATTGCCCGACAATAAGCAAGGAGGCCGCTATACTACTTATGCCGATTATTGAAGGGTCCCCGGTGAGAGTAGGGTATATATTCCCCCGACCTCCGCGGGCGGAATATATAATATCTTCCCGAATCTCACTGGCCTCCCCACAATAATCCTTGGCACAACTCGCTGCCACCAACCGCTTCACGGTAACTATTAGCCGAACACACAGACGTGGGATTCAAGATCGAGATAACAGAACAGCCCAAGATTAATTATATAATTTAATCAGCCTAAAGCACACTAGAAACTACAATATATACAATAGGGAATCTACAGAATATACATATGTCAGAGTAGTTACAGACAAAGCATGGTTTACAAACAGGTATGCAATTCACTCAGTTACCTTGTGCGTCTGGCCACAGGGGGGCGCTGTACCCAGGTTTCTAGGATCCTTCCCACAGATGTTTCCTACACGTGCCCCCAGCGAAAGAACACTGGAAAATGGCCGAAGTAGGGTTATCAACCTGGGCAAGTCCAGGTCCCCTCCTACCTTCGTGACCTCACAGGGAGCACTGCTCCACCCCTGGCTTGAGTTATGGACAATCCACAACATGGAATATGGCCATAACTTTGCCTGGGAGCGTCGTAGGCGGACGCCAACGCTCTCATTGTGACAGTTATGAATTTAGCTACAGAACGAGGGGACTCATGACCTGTCTGCCAGTTCCCCATTGGCTGATATCACGCCTGGGGCATTTCCCAATGTCCTGCTCCCATAAAAAGGGTGTGCCGGCATCGTCCGCATGCAGAGACACCATTTTTATGGTTGCCATATTTATCGGAAATATGGCTTGCGAGATATGAACCATTTTTTACTGGAGTCGTTCTGTCTGCTAGTTCCATAGCCTTGCTAATGAGATACAACTCTTGTTACAGGGTGACGGCAGGGAGTCATCCTGTGTCCATTGTTCCCACACCACCTCATTTCCATATCACAGGACATGGCCATGGAGGTGTAAGTGGAACACTGAGAACAAGAAGGGAGGGGGCACTGCCAGGGAGTGATGAGGGATTATGACTGGAGTCATAATTCATCTTCATATCCCGGGATTTGCCTCACAGGAGCGTTGTGGACGCGGGGAGGGAGCGTCGTGTCCTGGTGGACGCGGGGTGGGAGCGTCGTGGACGCGGGGTGGGAGCGTCGTGTCCGGGTGGACGCGGGGTGGGAGCGTCGTGTCCGGGTGGACGCGGGGAGGGAGCGTCGTGGACGCGGGGTGGGAGCGTCGTGTCCGGGTGGACGCGGGGTGGGAGCGTCGTGTCTGGGTGGACGCGGGGTGGAAGGGGTGGGAGCGTCGTGGACGCGGGGTGGGAGCGTCGTGTCCGGGTGGACGCGGGGTGGGAGCGTCGTGTCGGGGTGGTCCTGGGGTGAGAGCGTCGTGTCAAGGTGGGCACAGTGTCTCTCCGCCCCTCCATGGTGGCTTTATAGTGTGAATAGACCAGGGTTCTCCTTCACAGCGTTGGATAGAGGTCTGCCAGGGTCCCCCGCTGTGGCCATCTTGGTCCTCCTGTGATCGGGCCTCATAGGAGGCAGTCAGTATCGCTGTATAGTGCAGAGTGTAGGCTCTCTCTCCGCGGGGGGCAGAATCGGAGGCTTGCTCGCTTCTGGGGATGGAGAATTATTGGGGAGAAAATAAAACCGTAAGAAGGAAATTTCGAGGTTGATGAAGGGATTTGTTGGGCGGACGGTGCGGATCCGTCCGTAGAGGAGACCGGCTGGGTTAGGGATGATGATGATGGTGGTTGTTCTCCTCCGCGTGTCACTATTGTTCCTTGACTCCGTCTCACTCACCAACATCGCTGACCCCAAACGTCGGAGGAGCCGGCAGGACGGACTGCGCGAGCACCAGACCGGCTGTGCCCGGAGCGAGGGCTACTACTCCATCAGCAGGAAGGACAAGGACAAGTACCTGGACGTCATCCCCGTGTCTGTGCGAGAGCTGGAGAGCGACACCCAGGTCTGTGCTGTCCCCACTGCTGCCACCGGAGGGCGCCACCGCCGCACTCATTCCTGACCGGGCTCTGCTTTATTCCAGGGCACTAACCGCGTGTTGTCCGAGCGTCGCTCCGAGCAGAGACGTCTCCTCAACGCCATCGGCTCCTTCTCCTTGTTGGACAGCGACTTACTGAAGCTCAACCAACTGAAGGTAATATGGCCCCCAGAGGGCGCCGCCACCGCTGTGCTGTGCCGTGCCATGTACGAGGGGCTCATTCTCACCTCATATCTTACAGTTCCGGAAGAAAAAGCTGCGATTCGGTCGCAGTCGCATTCACGAGTGGGGTCTGTTCGCCATGGAGCCCATCGCCGCCGACGAGATGGTGATAGAGTACGTGGGACAGAACATCCGGCAGGTGAGGCTATACCGGGAGCCACCACCAGGTGTCACCGCTCCCTGAGGCTATACCGGGAGCCACCAGCAGGTGTCACTGCTCCCTGAGGCTCTATTGGCAGCCACCAGCAAATGTCACTACTCCCTGAGGCTCTACCGGGAGCCACAGCAGGTGTCACTGCTCCCTGAGGCTCTACCGGGAGCCACCAGCAGGTGTCACTGCTCCCTGAGGCTATACCGGGAGCCACCAGCAGGGGTCACCGCTCCCTGAGGCTATACCGAGAGCCACCAGCAGGTGTCACTGCTCCCTGAGGCTATACCGGGAGCCACCAGCAGGTGTCACTGCTCCCTGAGGCTCTACCAGGAGCCACCAGCAGGTGTCACTGCTCCCTGAGACTCTACCGGGAGCCACCAGCAGGTGTCACCTCTCCCTGAGGCTCTACTGGGAGCCACCAGCAGGTGTCACTGCTCCCTGAGGCTCTACCAGGAGCCACCAGCAGGTGTCACTGCTCCCTGAGGCTCTACTGGGAGCCACCAGCAGGTGTCACTGCTCCCTGAGGCTCTACCGGGAGCCACCAGCAGGTGTCACTGCTCCCTGAGGCTCTACCGGGAGCCACCAGCAGGTGTCACTGCTCCCTGAGGCTCTACCGGGAGTTACCAGCAGGTGTCACTGCTCCCTGAGGCTCTACCAGGAGCCACCAGCAGGTGTCACTGCTCCCTGAGGCTATACCGGGAGCCACCAGCAGGTGTCACTGCTCCCTGAGGCTCTACTGGGAGCCACCAGCAGGTGTCACTGCTCCCTGAGGCTCTACCGGGAGCCACCAGCAGGTGTCACTGCTCCCTGAGGCTATACCGGGAGCCACCACCAGGTGTCACCGCTCCCTGAGGCTCTACCGGGAGTTACCAGCAGGTGTCACTGCTCCCTGAGGCTCTACCAGGAGCCACCAGCAGGTGTCACTGCTCCCTGAGGCTCTACCGGGAGCCACCAGCAGGTGTCACTGCTCCCTGAGGCTCTACTGGGAGCCACCAGCAGGTGTCACTGCTCCCTGAGGCTCTACCGGGAGCCACCAGCAGGTGTCACTGCTCCCTGAGGCTATACCGGGAGCCACCAGCAGATGTCACCGCTCCCTGAGGCTATACCGGGGGCCACCAGCAGGTGTCACTGCTCCCTGAGGCTATACCGGGGGCCACCAGCAGGTGTCACTGCTCCCTGAGGCTATACCGGGAGCCACCAGCAGATGTCACTGCTCCCTGAGGCTATACCGGGGGCCACCAGCAGATGTCACCGCTCCCTGAGGCTATACCGGGGGCCACCAGCAGGTGTCACTGCTCCCTGAGGCTATACCGGGAGCCACCAGCAGATGTCACTGCTCCCTGAGGCTATACCGGGGGCCACCAGCAGGTGTCACTGCTCCCTGAGGCTCTACCGGGAGCCACCAGCAGGTGTCACTGCTCCCTGAGGCTCTACCGGGAGCCACCAGCAGGTGTCACTGCTCCCTGAGGCTCTACCGGGAGTTACCAGCAGGTGTCACTGCTCCCTGAGGCTCTACCAGGAGCCACCAGCAGGTGTCACTGCTCCCTGAGGCTATACCGGGAGCCACCAGCAGGTGTCACTGCTCCCTGAGGCTATTCCGGGAGCCACCAGCAGGTGTCACTGCTCCCTGAGGCTATACCGGGAGCCACCAGCAGGTGTCACTGCTCCCTGAGGCTATACCGGGAGCCACCAGCAGGTGTCACTGCTCCCTGAGGCTATACCGGGAGCCACCAGCAGGTGTCACTGCTCCCTGAGGCTATACCGGGAGCCACCAGCAGGTGTCACTGCTCCCTGAGGCTATACCGGGAGCCACCAGCAGGTGTCACTGCTCCCTGAGGCTATACCGGGAGCCACCAGCAGATGTCACTGCTCCCTGAGGCTATACCGGGAGCCACCAGCAGGGGTCACCTCTCCCTGAGGCTATACCGGGAGCCACCAGCAGGTGTCACCTCTCCCTGAGGCTATACCGGGAGCCACCAGCAGGTGTCACCTCTCCCTGAGGCTATACCGGGGGCCACCAGCAGGTGTCACTGCTTCTATCGGGAGCCACCAGCAGGTGTCACTGCTCCCTGAGGCTATACCAGGAGCCACCAGCAGATGTCACTGCTCCCTGAGGCTATACCGGGAGCCACCAGCAGGTGTCACCTCTCCCTGAGGCTATACCGGGAGCCACCAGCAGGTGTCACTGCTCCCTGAGGATATACCGGGGGCCACCAGCAGGTGTCACTGCTTCTATCGGGAGCCACCAGCAGATGTCACTGCTCCCTGAGGCTATACTAGGAGCCACCAGCAGATGTCACTGCTCCCTGAGGCTATACCGGGGGCCACCAGCAGGTGTCACTGCTTCTATCGGGAGCCACCAGCAGGTGTCACTGCTCCCTGAGGCTATACTAGGAGCCACCAGCAGATGTCACTGCTCCCTGAGGCTATACCGGGAGCCACCAGCAGGGGTCACCGCTCCTTCACTGTCCGAGCTGACAGGCCGCTCTGTGCCTGCTGGCAGTGGTAGTATCGGAGCCGAGGCCAGGGCACCTCCCGCTGGCTGATTACAGGGGCGTGCAGATTATTGCATCGCTGCAAAGGAAAGTGACACTGGGTACACAACGTTCATCTTAAAGGGCCGTCACACTCCTCAAACATCGGGGAATGAATATCGCTGCTATTCTGCTCCCAGACTGTAGAGTAGGATTCCCGATCACCGGCACTGCCTCTGCTTGCTGTCAGTGAATGGACAACCGCAAACAGTTGTAGGGGCATCGTGTATGTGTGGACCCCGGTGTACAGATGGCCCTCACCTGTGTGGAACCACCACTCCCATCATCCAGGCTGATGATGAGGGTAGTGTCTCCTCCTCCGGGCGGTGGGGCTGATGATGAGGGTAGTGTCTCCTCCTCCGGGCGGTGGGGCTGATGATGAGGGTAGTGTCTCCTCCTCCGGGCGGTGGGGCTGATGATGAGGGTAGTGTCTCCTCCTCCAGGCGGTGGGGCTGATGATGAGGGTAGTGTCCCATCCTCCGGGCGGTGGGGCTGATGGTGAGGGTAGTGTCCCATCCTCCGGGCGGTGGGGCTGATGGTGAGGGTAGTGTCCCATCCTCCAGGCGGTGGGGCTGATGGTGAGGGTAGTGTCCCCTCCTCCAGGCGGTGGGGCTGATGATGAGGGTAGTGTCCCCTCCTCCGGGCGGTGGGGCTGATGGTGAGGGTAGTGTCCCCTCCTCCGGGCGGTGGGGCTGATGATGAGGGTAGTGTCCCCTCCTCCAGGCGGTGGGGCTGATGATGATGAGGGTAGTGTCCCCTCCTCCAGGCGGTGGGGCTGATGATGAGGGTAGTGTCCCCTCCTCCGGGCGGTGGGGCTGATGATGAGGGTAGTGTCCCCTCCTCCGGGCGGTGGGGCTGATGATGATGAGGGTAGTGTCCCCTCCTCCGGGTGGTGGGGCTGATGATGATGAGGGTAGTGTCCCCTCCTCCAGGCGGTGGGGCTGATGATGATGAGGGTAGTGTCCCCTCCTCCGGGCGGTGGGGCTGATGATGATGAGGGTAGTGTCTCCTCCTCCAGGCGGTGGGGCTGATGATGAGGGTAGTGTCCCCTCCTCCGGGCGGTGGGGCTGATGATGATGAGGGTAGTGTCCCCTCCTCCAGGCGGTGGGGCTGATGATGATGAGGGTAGTGTCCCCTCCTCCGGGCGGTGGGGCTGATGATGATGAGGGTAGTGTCTCCTCCTCCGGGCAGTGGGGCTGATGATGAGGGTAGTGTCCCCTCCTCCGGGCGGTGGGGCTGATGATGAGGGTAGTGTCTCCTCCTCCGGGCGGTGGGGCTGATGATGAGGGTAGTGTCCCCTCCTCCAGGTGGTGGGGCTGATGATGATGAGGGTAGTGTCCCATCCTCCAGGCGGTGTGGCTGATGATGAGGGTAGTGTCTCCTCCTCCAGGCGGTGGGGCTGATGATGAGGGTAGTGTCCCCTCCTCCAGGCGGTGGGGCTGATGATGAGGGTAGTGTCCCCTCCTCCGGGCGGTGGGGCTGATGATGAGGGTAGTGTCCCCTCCTCCGGGCGGTGGGGCTGATGATGAGGGTAGTGTCCCCTCCTCCGGGCGGTGGGGCTGATGATGATGAGGGTAGTGTCCCCTCCTCCGGGCGGTGGGGCTGATGATGATGAGGGTAGTGTCCCCTCCTCCGGGCGGTGGGGCTGATGATGAGGGTAGTGTCCCCTCCTCCGGGCGGTGGGGCTGATGATGAGGGTAGTGTCTCCTCCTCCGGGCGGTGGGGCTGATGATGAGGGTAGTGTCTCCTCCTCCGGGCGGTGGGGCTGATGATGAGGGTAGTGTCCCATCCTCCAGGTGGTGGGGCTGATGATGAGGGTAATGTCCCCTCCTCCGGGCGGTGGGGCTGATGATGATGAGGGTAGTGTCTCCTCCGGGCGGTGGGGCTGATGATGAGGGTAGTGTCTCCTCCTCCGGGCGGTGGGGCTGATGATGAGGGTAGTGTCCCCTCCTCCGGGTGGTGGGGCTGATGATGATGAGGGTAGTGTCTCCTCCTCCGGGCGGTGGGGCTGATGATGAGGGTAGTGTCCCCTCCTCCAGGTGGTGGGGCTGATGATGAGGGTAGTGTCCCCTCCTCCGGGCGGTGGGGCTGATGATGAGGGTAGTGTCCCATCCTCCGGGCGGTGGGGCTGATGATGATGAGGGTAGTGTCTCCTCCTCCAGGCGGTGGGGCTGATGATGAGGGTAGTGTCCCCTCCTCCGGGTGGTGGGGCTGATGATGATGAGGGTAGTGTCTCCTCCTCCGGGCGGTGGGGCTGATGATGAGGGTAGTGTCCCCTCCTCCGGGTGGTGGGGCTGATGATGATGAGGGTAGTGTCTCCTCCTCCAGGCGGTGGGGCTGATGATGAGGGTAGTGTCTCCTCCTCCGGGCGGTGGGGCTGATGATGAGGGTAGTGTCCCCTCCTCCGGGTGGTGGGGCTGATGATGATGAGGGTAGTGTCTCCTCCTCCGGGCGGTGGGGCTGATGAGGGTAGTGTCCCCTCCTCCGGGGGCGGTGGGGCTGATGAGGGTAGTGTCCCCTCCTCCGGGTGGTGGGGCTGATGATGATGAGGGTAGTGTCTCCTCCTCCGGGCGGTGGGGCTGATGATGAGGGTAGTGTCTCCTCCTCCGGGCGGTGGGGCTGATGATGAGGGTAGTGTCCCCTCCTCCGGGTGGTGGGGCTGATGATGATGAGGGTAGTGTCTCCTCCTCCGGGCGGTGGGGCTGATGATGAGGGTAGTGTCCCCTCCTCCAGGCGGTGGGGCTGATGATGAGGGTAGTGTCCCCTCCTCCGGGCGGTGGGGCTGATGATGAGGGTAGTGTCCCATACCCCGGGCGGTGGGGCTGATGATGATGAGGGTAGTGTCTCCTCCTCCAGGCGGTGGGGCTGATGATGAGGGTAGTGTCTCCTCCTCCGGGCGGTGGGGCTGATGATGAGGGTAGTGTCCCCTCCTCTGGGCGGTGGGGCTGATGATGATGAGGGTAGTGTCCCCTCCTCCAGGTGGTGGGGCTGATGATGAGGGTAGTGTCCCCTCCTCCGGGCGGTGGGGCTGATGATGAGGGTAGTGTCCCATCCTCCGGGCGGTGGGGCTGATGATGATGAGGGTAGTGTCTCCTCCTCCGGGCGGTGGGGCTGATGATGAGGGTAGTGTCCCCTCCTCCGGGTGGTGGGGCTGATGATGAGGGTAGTGTCCCCTCCTCCGGGTGGTGGGGCTGATGATGAGGGTAGTGTCCCATCCTCCGGGTGGTGGGGCTGATGATGATGAGGGTAGTGTCTCCTCCTCCAGGCGGTGGGGCTGATGATGAGGGTAGTGTCTCCTCCTCCGGGCGGTGGGGCTGATGATGAGGGTAGTGTCCCCTCCTCCGGGTGGTGGGGCTGATGATGAGGGTAGTGTCCCATCCTCCGGGTGGTGGGGCTGATGATGATGAGGGTAGTGTCTCCTCCTCCAGGCGGTGGGGCTGATGATGAGGGTAGTGTCTCCTCCTCCGGGCGGTGGGGCTGATGATGAGGGTAGTGTCCCCTCCTCCGGGTGGTGGGGCTGATGATGAGGGTAGTGTCCCCTCCTCCGGGTGGTGGGGCTGATGATGAGGGTAGTGTCCCATCCTCCGGGTGGTGGGGCTGATGATGATGAGGGTAGTGTCTCCTCCTCCAGGCGGTGGGGCTGATGATGAGGGTAGTGTCTCCTCCTCCGGGCGGTGGGGCTGATGATGAGGGTAGTGTCCCCTCCTCCGGGCGGTGGGGCTGATGATGAGGGTAGTGTCCCCTCCTCCGGGTGGTGGGGCTGATGATGATGAGGGTAGTGTCTCCTCCTCCGGGCGGTGGGGCTGATGAGGGTAGTGTCCCCTCCTCCGGGTGGTGGGGCTGATGATGATGAGGGTAGTGTCTCCTCCTCCGGGGGCGGTGGGGCTGATGAGGGTAGTGTCCCCTCCTCCGGGTGGTGGGGCTGATGATGATGAGGGTAGTGTCTCCTCCTCCGGGCGGTGGGGCTGATGATGAGGGTAGTGTCCCCTCCTCCAGGCGGTGGGGCTGATGATGAGGGTAGTGTCCCCTCCTCCGGGTGGTGGGGCTGATGATGATGAGGGTAGTGTCTCCTCCTCCGGGCGGTGGGGCTGATGATGAGGGTAGTGTCCCCTCCTCCAGGCGGTGGGGCTGATGATGAGGGTAGTGTCCCCTCCTCCGGGCGGTGGGGCTGATGATGAGGGTAGTGTCCCCTCCTCCGGGTGGTGGGGCTGATGATGATGAGGGTAGTGTCTCCTCCTCCAGGCGGTGGGCTGATGATGAGGGTAGTGTCCCCTCCTCCGGGCGGTGGGGCTGATGATGAGGGTAGTGTCCCCTCCTCCGGGCGGTGGGGCTGATGATGAGGGTAGTGTCTCCTCCTCCGGGCGGTGGGGCTGATGATGAGGGTAGTGTCTCCTCCTCCGGGCGGTGGGGCTGATGATGAGGGTAGTGTCCCCTCCTCCGGGCGGTGGGGCTGATGATGAGGGTAGTGTCGCATCCTCCGGGCGGTGGGGCTGATGATGAGGGTAGTGTCTCCTCCTCCGGGCGGTGGGGCTGATTTCTGGGGTGGTGCTCGCTGGCGCAGCACGCGCACTTCTTGGCGGAGCGTGTTCCCTCTGGATTAGGTCAGTGGGCTGTGTCTGCTGGGAGCAGTTGTCCGCCCTCTTATGTAAGGGGATGACATCAGTTCTTTCTGGGCCGCAGAATGATAAACTTAAAGGGCCGGTGTCCTGTAAAGCTCAGGGGCGGCTCTGCTTGCTGTCAGTGAATGGTGACGTGTGGCTGAGTAACGTTACGTGGTCTCTGCGCAGGTCGTGGCCGACTTTAGAGAGAAGCGCTACGCGCAGCAGGGGATCGGCAGCAGCTACCTGTTCCGCATGGACCACGAGACCATCATAGACGCCACCAAATCCGGGAACCTGGCGCGTTTCATCAACCACTGCTGCACGGTAAGGGGCCCCCCCCCAATATACTCTCACCCCACCCGGGGCCGGTCCGCCCTGCTTTACACTTCCACTTTGTTTCCCTGCAGCCTAATTGTTACGCCAAAGTCATCACCATCGAGTCGCAGAAGAAGATCGTCATCTACTCCAAGCAGCCCATCGGCGTCAACGAGGAGATCACGTACGACTACAAGTTCCCCATCGAGGAGAGCAAGATCCCCTGCCTGTGCGGCACCGAGAACTGCCGGGGCACGCTCAACTGAGGCCGGCGGCTCATGTGCGGGTGCCCGGTGTGGACGGAGCGCGGCCGGCGGCTCATGTGCGGGTGCCCGGTGTGGACGGAGCGCGGCCGGCGGCTCATGTGCGGGCGCCCGGTGTGGACGGAGCGCGGCCGGCGGCTCATGTGCGGGTGGACGGAGCGCGGGGCATGTACCGGTACAGCGGCGGCCATGTTTTGGTTTCTTTTTCCGCCTGACCTGTCTGCGGCACTTTACACGCCGCCGTCTGCGCGCGGGTTCCGCTTTTCCTCGTCTTTGTAAAGGTTCACTTTTTTTTTTTTTTCCGTTTTCTGTTCTTTTTTTTTTTATTCCTTTCTGTGATTATGTTATTTATGGCGGTCAGCGGCCGAAAGATCCGGACCCTCCCAGCCCCCGACCCCCAAACCCCGGCTCCCCCGAGACTGTCCGGGCCCCGACGCCAGAACGCACAAGTGACCCCATCCCCCCCCCCCCACACACACACACACGAACGCGCCCCTTGTCTCTGTATATACACTACGCCCTGTATATAGACCCCAGAGTCTGCGACGCCCCCGCAGCTGTGATGTAGCCCCCGTTCTGTGCACCGCCGTACAGCGGCCGAGTATTTTCCCGTTTCCGCCCCCACCCTCTGCAGATTCTCGGTATCCGCGTCACATTTTAGCTTTTTTTTTCCGCCAGTTTTTATTGTTTTATTTATTCCAGTTCCAGATTTTAAAGTGTGTGCGGTTCTGCGCCCTCCGGGGGTCCGCATCTGAGCGGGCCGAGGCCTCGGGGGCCTGTGATTGACTTCACTCAGCCGCCATTTTTATTGGTAGCCGGAGGAGGAGCAGTGTCGTGGCTCCTCGTGTCCCCCTCTTTTTGTTAGTGCCGTGGTAGCCGCCATTGTTGTACCTGTGGGGGGAGGGCGGGCGGGGGAGGGGCGGGGGTCCGGCCTGAGAACGTTGTATATTCTGTATATTAACTGCTTTGTTTCTTGTAGAAACACGAGTTTATTACGTACGCGCCCCGCGTCTGCCTCATTATTTCGAGGGAGGGGGAAGGGTCGGGGGAGATAAGCTGCAGCAATTGGACGGACTGAGACCTTGACTCCGCGCCTCCTGGGATTACGGTCAGAGGTGACGGTGTCACCGCTTATCTCAAGGCCGAGCAAAGAGCGCGGTCAGGTACCTCGGAGCGTCTGCAGAGCATCGCGTCACCCTGTGCAGTCTGATATCGGGCTGCAGATCTGCAAAAAGGACTGTGCTGCCCCGGCCCGACGTGGTGACCGGCATCATGGCAGCTCTTGCAATAGTGTGGGGGGGCTAAATTTGACCCCCAGCTTCTGCTGTTACACTGGAAGGTGACGGTGGGACCCTGCTGAAGATAACCCTGACATGCGAGGCATTGGTGCACATGTATCCTGCACAGACGCGTTTCGCGTCACTTCCTCTAAAGGTTTCCGGCACCTGAGCAATAGCCTGGAGGAGCTGCAAGGGTGGTGAGGGGGGTCAGTGAGACCCCAGCCCCCTGCGACGGTGGGAACTTGCTGAAGATCACCCTGAAGTGCGAGGCAATGGTGCACATGTTTCCTCACAGACGCATTTCGCGTCACTTCCTCCATCCGGAGGTTTCCGGCACCTGAGCAATAGCCTGGAGGAGTTGCGGGGGTGGTGAGGGGGGCTCAGTGAGACCCCAGCCCCCTGCGACGGTGGGAACCGGCTGAAGATCACCCTGATGTGCGAGACGTTTGTGCAATCCTTTGTTACACAGACGCGTTTCACATCACTTCCCCATTCCGGAGGTTTCCTGCACCTGAGATTCCTAGAAGTGACGATTCGGCAGGAAGTTTAGTAAATGGACGTCTGTTCCTCATCCAGACCCCGACCGTCTGCCGCCTGCGGTGAGGACCGTCCGTACATCACATGACCTCGCATGCCTTGACCACCCGGGGTCCATCACCGGCCGCAGACTGTCTGATATGATCGGGGGGGGGGGGTCCATCTCCCGTGCTGTGGAGCACAGATATCCACGCAGCTTTCTCCCGGCCTCCCGTGCTGTGGAGCATCGGCAGTCGCGCAGCTTTCTCCCGGCCTCCCGTGCTGTGGAGCATCGGCAGTCGCGCAGCTTTCTCCCGGCCTCCTGTGCTGTGGAGCATCGGCAGTCGCGCAGCTTTCTCCCGGCCTCCCGTGCTGTGGAGCATCGGCAGTTGCGCAGCTTTCTCCCGGCCTCCCGTGCTGTGGAGCATCGGCATTTGCGCAGCTTTCTCCCGGCCTCCCGTGCTGTGGAGCATCGGCAGTTGCGCAGCTTTCTCCCGGCCTCCCGTGCTGTGGAGCATCGGCAGTTGCGCAGCTTTCTCCCGGCCTCCCGTGCTGTGGAGCATCGGCAGTTGCGCAGCTTTCTCCCGGCCTCCCGTGCTGTGGAGCATCGGCAGTTGCGCAGCTTTCTCCCGGCCTCCCGTGCTGTGAAGCATCGGCAGTTGCGCAGCTTTCTCCCGGCCTCCCGTGCTGTGGAGGTTCAGTTCACGCTGAGGATTTTTCTGCATGAGCTTTTGTTAATGTGAATGGATAATCCTCTGCGGATCCCGCCATGTGCAGATACAGCCCCGAAGACGGCCGCCACCTGCACGAGAGGCTTGTGCTGCCCGTGGCGGGGGCTGATCGTCCGCAGCTGTATAAATATCACACGGCGGAGCTCATCCTGTTTATTCAGGTGCGGATACTGGCGGGGGGCCGATCACTAGAGATGTGTATACCGCGCACTGATCCTCCACCACCGGGCGGGATAGTGTGCCGCCACCCTACACCACGAAGGATGGGGCCCAAACCACAGATCCACTGCTCAGCGAGTACAGTACTCCGCTCCCGGCCTGAGCTGCGGCTATACTCCGCTCCCGGCCTGAGCTGCGGCTATACTCCACTCCCGGCCAGAGCTGCAGCTGTACTCCGCTCCCAGCCAGAGCTGCAGCTGTACTCCGCTCCCAGCCAGAGCTGCAGCTGTCCTCCAGTTCCCGGCCAGAGATGCGGCTCTACTCTGCTCCCGGACAGAGCTGCAGTCACGATCTTGCAATAATACTCTGCTCACAGCCAAAGCTGCAGAAATATACCTTGCTTACAGCCAAAGCTGCAGTCCTGGCTTCTATTTTCTACTGTCCAGGGCTACGGTCACTTTTCTGCCATTACATAGAGTCTTGTACTCTTGTTACATCCAGAGCTGTAGTCATTGTTCTGCTCTTCCATTGTGCAGACTTCCCTAGTCACAGCCGGAGCTGCATTCACTCATTCATCCTGTTAGTGACCTGCAGCCGCTGCTCCGTTCCCCTTCTGTTACACGTTCAGCCACCACTAGGGGGAGCTCTCTGCCTCCTGACTGATGATCTTTGTGCTGAGCTCCCTCTAGTGGTGGCGGCGGCAGGAAGACAGAACTTTGTTTTTAAAGTGATTTTTTTGAGTGGTCAGTGCGGCCGGTCAGCCGGAGCTGCGCTCTAGTTCTCGGCCTCATATATAAAGTGCGCGGCGCTGCTGGTGGAATGGTCTGTACGGCTGTGGATGGGGCTGCAGCAGACGCCTGTACGGCTGTGGATGGGGGCTGCAGCAGACGCCTGTACGGCTGTGGATGGGGCTGCAGCAGACGCCTGTACGGCTGTGGATGGGGCTGCAGCAGACGCCTGTACGGCTGTGGATGGGGCTGCAGCAGACGCCCTGTACGGCTGTGGATGGGGCTGCAGCAGACGCCTGTACGGCTGTGGATGGGGCTGCAGCAGACGCCTGTACGGCTGTGGATGGGGCTGCAGCAGACGCCTGTACGGCTGTGGATGGGGCTGCAGCAGACGCCTGTACGGCTGTGGATGGGGCTGCAGCAGACGCCTGTACGGCTGTGGATGGGGCTGCAGCAGACGCCTGTACGGCTGTGGATGGGTCTGCAGCAGACGCCTGTACGGCTGTGGATGGGGCTGCAGCAGACGCCTGTACGGCTGTGGATGGGGCTGCAGCAGACGCCTGTACGGCTGTGGATGGGGGCTGCAGCAGACGCCTGTACGGCTGTGGATGGGGGCTGCAGCAGACGCCTGTACGGCTGTGGATGGGGCTGCAGCAGACGCCTGTACGGCTGTGGATGGGGCTGCAGCAGACGCCTGTACGGCTGTGGATGGGGCTGCAGCAGACGCCTGTACGGCTGTGGATGGGGCTGCAGCAGACGCCTGTACGGCTGTGGATGGGGCTGCAGCAGACGCCTGTACGGCTGTGGATGGGGCTGCAGCAGACGCCTGTACGGCTGTGGATGGGGGCTGCAGCAGACGCCTGTACGGCTGTGGATGGGGCTGCAGCAGACGCCTGTACGGCTGTGGATGGGGCTGCAGCAGACGCCTGTACGGCTGTGGATGGGGCTGCAGCAGACGCCTGTACGGCTGTGGATGGGGCTGCAGCAGACGCCTGTAAGGCTGTGGATGGGGCTGCAGCAGACGCCTGTACGGCTGTGGATGGGTCTGCAGCAGACGCCTGTACGGCTGTGGATGGGGCTGCAGCAGACGCCTGTACGGCTGTGGATGGGGCTGCAGCAGACGCCTGTACGGCTGTGGATGGGTCTGCAGCAGACGCCTGTACGGCTGTGGATGGGGCTGCAGCAGACGCCTGTACGGCTGTGGATGGGGCTGCAGCAGACGCCTGTACGGCTGTGGATGGGGCTGCAGCAGACGCCTGTACGGCTGTGGATGGGGCTGCAGCAGACGCCTGTACGGCTGTGGATGGGGCTGCAGCAGACGCCTGTACGGCTGTGGATGGGGCTGCAGCAGACGCCTGTACGGCTGTGGATGGGGGCTGCAGCAGACGCCTGTACGGCTGTGGATGGGGCTGCAGCAGACGCCTGTACGGCTGTGGATGGGGCTGCAGCAGACGCCTGTACGGCTGTGGATGGGGCTGCAGCAGACGCCTGTACGGCTGTGGATGGGGCTGCAGCAGACGCCTGTACGGCTGTGGATGGGGCTGCAGCAGACGCCTGTACGGCTGTGGATGGGGCTGCAGCAGACGCCTGTACGGCTGTGGATGGGGCTGCAGCAGACGCCTGTACGGCTGTGGATGGGGCTGCAGCAGACGCCTGTACGGCTGTGGATGGGGCTGCAGCAGACGCCTGTACAGTGCAGCCGATGTGTGACCTCCCGGGTGCCGGCTCCTCTGGTTCCATCGCGGGATGATGCGGAGTATAATGAGCAGAGGACGGCCGGCACCCCAAAGGTTAAAGTAATCATCCCTCTATCCGGAGCGGTATGCACCCCAACATGAGATCATCCAGAACAAGTGCGGGGGCAGCGAGAGACAGGACCGTGCAAAAGTCTTAGGCAGGTGTCGAAAAAACGCTGCAGAAGCTGGGAGAAGAGTTCACAAAAGGAGCCCGGGGTCACTACAGGGCAGACTGGAAAAGGGGGTGACTGGTGTAATACCCAGGTTATACCGGCCGTACATATATAATTATATACAGGAGATGCCCAGGTTATACCGGCCGTACATATATAATTATATGCAGGAGATGCCCAGGTTATACCGGCTGTACATATATAATTATGTACAGGAGATGCCAGGTTATACCGGCCGTACATATATAATTATATACAGGAGATGCCCAGGTTATACCGGCTCTACATATATAATTATATACAGGAGATGCCCAGGCTATACCGGCTGTACATATATAATTATATACAGGAGATGCCCGGGTTATACCAGCTTTACATATATAATTATATACAGGAGATGCCCAGGGTATACCGGCTGTACATATATAATTATATACAGGAGATGCCCGGTTATACCGGCTGTACATATATAATTATATACAGGAGATGCCCGGGTTATACCGGCTGTACATATATAATTATATACAGGAGATGCCCGGGTTATACCGGCTGTACATATATAATTATATACAGGAGATGCCCGGGTTATACCGGCTGTACATATATAATTATATACAGGAGATGTCCAGGTTATACCGGCTGTACATATATAATTATATACAGGAGATGCCCAGGTTATACCGGCCGTACATATATAATTATATACAGGAGATGCCCGGGTTATACCGGCTGTACATATATAATTATATACAGGAGATGGCCAGGTTATACCGGCTGTACATATAGAATTATATACAGGAGATGCCCGGGTTATACCGGCTGTACATATATAATTATATACAGGAGATGGCCAGGTTATACCGGCTGTACATATATAATTATATACAGGAGATGCCCGGGTTATACCGGATGTACATATATAATTATATACAGGAGATGCCCAGGTTATACCGGCTGTACATATATAATTATATACAGGAGATGCCCGGGTTATAGCGGCTGTACATATATAATTATATACAGGAGATGTCCAGGTTATACCAGCTGTACATATATAATTATATACAGGAGATGTCCAGGTTATACCGGCTGTACATATATAATTATATACAGGAGATGTCCAGGTTATACCGGCTGTACATATATAATTATATACAGGAGATGCCCAGGGTATACCGGCTGTACATATATAATTATATACAGGAGATGCCCAGGTTATACCGGCTGTACATATATAATTATATACAGGAGATGCCCAGGTTATACCAGCTGTACATATATAATTATATACAGGAGATGCCCAGGTTATACCGGCTGTACATATATAATTATATACAGGAGATGCCCAGGTTATACCGGCTGTACATATATAATTATATACAGGAAATGCCCGGGTTATACCGGCTGTACATATATAATTATATACAGGAGATTCCCGGGTTATACCGGCTGTACATATATAATTATATACAGGAGATGTCCAGGTTATACGGCTGTACATATATAATTATATACAGGAGATGTCCAGGTTATACCGGCTGTACATATATAATTATATACAGGAGATGTCCAGGTTATACCAGCTGTACATATATAATTATATACAGGAGATGCCCAGGTTATACCGGCTGTACATATATAATTATATACAGGAGATGGCCAGGTTATACCGGCTGTACATATATAATTATATACAGGAGATGCCCAGGTTATACCGGCTGTACATATATAATTATATACAGGAAATGCCCGGGTTATACCGGCTGTACATATATAATTATATACAGGAGATTCCCGGGTTATACCGGCTGTACATATATAATTATATACAGGAGATGTCCAGGTTATACCAGCTGTACATATATAATTATATACAGGAGATGTCCAGGTTATACCGGCTGTACATATATAATTATATACAGGAGATGCCCAGGTTATACCGGCTGTACATATATAATTATATACAGGAGATGCCCAGGTTATACCGGCTGTACATATATAATTATATACAGGAGATGCCCAGGTTATACCGGCTGTACATATATAATTATATACAGGAAATGCCCGGGTTATACCGGCTGTACATATATAATTATATACAGGAGATTCCCGGGTTATAGCAGCTGTACATATATAATTATATACAGGAGATTCCCGGTTATAGCAGCATGATCCATTCCTATGTACACATATACCCAGGTAGTAGCAGGATAGATTATGCACAGTGAGGTCACCAGGCCCAGTGAAGTCACCAGGCAGAGTGAGGTCACCAGGTCCAGTGAAGTCACCAGGCAGAGTGAGGTCACCAGGTCCAGTGAAGTCACCAGGCAGAGTGAGGTCGTCAGGCAGAGTGAGGTCACCAGGTCCAGTGAAGTCACCAGGCAGAGTGAGGTCGTCAGGCAGAGTGATGTCACCAGGTCCAGTGAAGTCACCAGGCAGAGTGATGTCACCAGGTCCAGTGATGTCACCAGGTCCAGTGATGTCACCAGGCAGAGTGATGGCACTAGGTCCAGTGATGGCACTAGGTCCAGTGATGGCACCAGGTCCAGTGATGGCACCAGGTCCAGTGATGGCACCTGCCTCTAGTTGTCAGGACGCCTTTTTCCCGAAGAGTTAAATTAGAACTATGTCATGTGTCTCTGGCTGTGACGGGGTTAATTTCTCCAGCACCTGCTGGGGTTGTCCGCTTGCAGCCCTCCCCCGGTCCAGCTGGACTCATCTCTTGGCTCCTGTACGCCCTTGATGAGATGTGCAGCGGTCTAAGTGACCAGTGTCCCAGCGACTGACCAGCGCCAGTGAAGGGGTTAATCACAATGTCGATAAATAACAGGATCCTGCTGCCGAGAGGCGGCGAATCCCGGCCGTGCCCTTCACCTACATACCGGAGGGCCGGAGGCGCAGCACCATGGCACCGCAGTGCTGTCAGCTGCAGCAGCAGATCCAGGCACAGCCAGAGCTGCATTCACAGTTCTGCTGATCACTGCAGGCTGCAGCCACTCACATTTCCCTGCAGAGCTCCTCCAGTTCAGTGCGGGAATAAATCTTCATTTTACCACTCAGTCCTATTAGTTACAGCCAGAGCTGCATTCATAGTTCTGCTAGTTTTCCTAAAATCTCTGCGTCCTATTGCTGTTAAAGGGACTCTTCTCAAAAAATTTCCTGCAGGTCACACTGTCAGGATTCCCCTACGGAGGGCGGTCACTATTGAGAGAAGCCGGGTGTGTCTCATCGGCACGTGAGTGCCCACTGCAGGGCAATCCTGACAGTGCGTGTGTTGCACACTGTGCCGATTCACCAGTCCGCAGTCACACAGCGGCATGAGCTGAGGGCAGACTACGCTTCGCCTGTAATGATTTGCACTATGAATGACTGGAGCAACCGGACTGCAGGTCAAATATAATGTGTATGTAAAAGCCACGGGGGTCCAATGCACAAAACCTCTGGACACCGGGGACTAGAGAACTAAACCTCTGGACACCGGGGACTAGAGAACTAATGCACTGGACACCGGGGACTAGAGAACTAATGCACTGGACACCAGGGACTAGAGAACTAATGCACTGGACACTAGGGGACTAGAGAACTAAAGCCCTGGACACCAGGGACTAGAGAACTAAACCCCTGGACACCGGGGACTAGAGAACTAAACCCCTGGACACCGGGGACTAGAGAACTAAACCCCCTGGACACCGGGGACTAGAGAACTAAACCCCTGGACACCGGGGACTAGAGAACTAAAGCCCTGGAGACCGGGGACTAGAGAACTAAAGCCCTGGACACCGGGGACTAGAGAACTAAAGCCCTGGACACCGGGGACTAGAGAACTAAACCCCTGGACACCGGGGACTAGAGAACTAAACCCCTGGACACCGGGGACTAGAGAACTAAACCTCTGGACACCGGGGACTAGAGAACTAAACCTCTGGACACCGGGGACTAGAGAACTAAACCTCTGGACACCGGGGACTAGAGAACTAAAGCCCTGGACACCGGGGACTAGAGAACTAAAGCCCTGGACACCGGGGACTAGAGAACTAAACCCCTGGACACCGGGGACTAGAGAACTAAACCCCTGGACACCGGGGACTAGAGAACTAAACCTCTGGACACCGGGGACTAGAGAACTAAACCTCTGGACACCGGGGACTAGAGAACTAAACCCCTGGACACCGGGGACTAGAGAACTAAACCCCTGGACACCGGGGACTAGAGAACTAAACCCCTGGACACCGGGGACTAGAGAACTAAACCCCTGGACACCGGGGACTAGAGAACTAAACCCCTGGACACCGGGGACTAGAGAACTAAACCCCTGGACACCGGGGACTAGAGAACTAAACCTCTGGACACCGGGGACTAGAGAACTAAACCTCTGGACACCGGTAACTAGAGAACTAAACCTCTGGACACCGGGGACTAGAGAACTAAACCCCTGGACACCGGGGACTAGAGAACTAAACCCCTGACACCGGGGACTAGAGAACTAAAGCCCCTGGACACCGGGGACTAGAGAACTAAAGCCCTGGACACCGGGGACTAGAGAACTAAACCTCTGGACACCGGGGACTAGAGAACTAAAGCCCTGGACACCGGGGACTAGAGAACTAAAGCCCTGGACACCGGGGACTAGAGAACTAAACCCCTGGACACCGGGGACTAGAGAACTAAACCTCTGGACACCGGGGACTAGAGAACTAAACCACCGGACACCGGGGACTAGAGAACTAAACCACCGGACACCGGGGACTAGAGAACTAAACCCCTGGACACCGGGGACTAGAGAACTAAACCCCTGAACACCGGGGACTAGAGAACTAAAGCCCTGGACACCGGGGACTAGAGAACCAAACCTCTGGACACCGGGGACTAGAGAACTAAAGCCCTGGACACCGGGGACTAGAGAACTAAACCTCTGGACACCGGGGACTAGAGAACTAAAGCCCCTGGACACCGGGGACTAGAGAACTAAACCCTTGGACACCAGAGACTAGAGAACTAAACCTCTGGACACCGGGGACTAGAGAACTAAAGCCCTGGACACCGGGGACTAGAGAACTAAACCTCTGGACACCGGGGACTAGAGAACTAAACCCCTGGACACCGGGGACTAGAGAACTAAACCCCTGGACACTGGGGACTAGAGAACTAAACCTCTGGACACTGGGGACTAGAGAACTAAACCTCTGGACACTGGGGACTAGAGAACTAAACCTCTGGACACTGGGGACTAGAGAACTAAACCTCTGGACACCGGGGACTAGAGAACGAAACCTCTGGACACCGGGGACTAGAGAACCAAACCTCTGGACACTGGGGACTAGAGAACGAAACCTCTGGACACCGGGGACTAGAGAACTAAAGCCCTGGACACTGGGGACTAGAGAACGAAACCTCTGGACACCGGGGACTAGAGAACTAAAGCCCTGGACACCAGTAATGAGATCATCAAACGATTGAACCTAAAAGACTGGAGCAATTACCACTGGACCCCGGGGAGTGGAGCATTAATTACCTGTGAGTGTTTATTACTGTTACAACATTGTGTTATATAATACCGTTATATTGTTTTAGTATAAACTGCTGTAATATTACACCGTTATATCATACAGTAATATTATATCATTATAGTACGAGGAGTAGTGTTATATTACACCGTTATATCATACATAATGTTACACCGCTATATGATATCATACATAATATTACACCGCTATCCCCCGGCCCCATGATGGGGTTTCCTTTGCTCCTTCCTGGAGGATTCTTTGGCTCAGATATGTTTCTTCTGACGTGCGAGGAAACCCTGCGTCCCATAACACGAAGCATCTCCTGCCGCCCAATATAAGGGGGGTCCGGACCCGGGGACTCCGGGGGCCACAGATCTGACATCACTCGGATTCCTGCCGCCCAATATAAGGAGGGTCTGGTCCCGGGATCTCCGGGGGCCACAGATCTGACATCACTCGGATTCCTGCCGCCCAATATAAGGAGGGTCTGGTCCCGGGATCTCCGGGGGCCGCAGATCTGACATCACTCGGATTCCTGCCGCCCAATATAAGGAGGGTCTGGTCCCGGGATCTCCGGGGGCCGCAGATCTGACATCACTCGGATTCCATTAATCCCGCACATCTGGAGGTGATGTCTCCAGAACATCTGTGTATATATGTGCTGATAAGTCCCTGCCCTCCGCCTGGTTACACCCAGGTCGTGGCCCATAGGGCCCTCATCCAGCTTTCCGCGGGCTCTGAGAGGCCCATACACATCACTTGGAGGAGGCGCTCCCTTGCCTGCTCCTTCCTGTGTCCGTCTTTATGGTAGAGCTGGGATTCTGTTCATGAACCCGGAGGCTCAGGATGAGCAGGGATCTGACAGCTTCAGCGGTGGATCCTGCAGGAACATGGAGCGGTGGGTTTTGCAGCCTCGTCTTTGGTGGGATCCACACGTGCCAGGGAATTTGCCTCCTTCCTGCCAGGTGTTCGGTGCCAGGAAACAATAGAACTTTCCGCTTGTGATTCACTGGGATCTGATGTACGGAAAATCTCTACATAATTAATGTCCTGAGGACAAAGAGACGGAGAACATTAGAGTGTCAGCTCCGTGAACAGTCACGGTTTCCATCATGTGGCCGGCTGGGGCCATCACCAGACGCGGGGGGCGATGGGGCCGCTGCAGCCTCATATTCTACCACAGAGGGGAATAGCATTTTATCTGCAGCTGCCACTAGAGGGCGCTCACTGCACCTAGAACACATTGGGGCCTGTACACACCTGTCTGCAGGGAGCGCCCTCCAGTGGTGGCTGCTGGTAATGAAGCAGTGGGAGCCGCTATAGTGGCGGCATCATCTACCTCCATCATGGGCGCGCTGCTGACATCGCCCCCTCATGTTGGTGAGGTCAAGCTCCAGATGATCAGAATATTCATATGAGACTGTGTTCTGTGAGAGGGGAGAGGGAGCTGCATGGGCATCACAACAGGATCAACCCACCCAGTCTGTATGCATAGGTGAGGGGAGAGGAGGGAGATGCAGCTGAAGCGGCTTTATTTATATGAGACTACATGGTGTGAGAGGGGAGAGGGAGCTGCATGGGCATCACAACAGGATCAACCCACCCAGTCTGTAAGCATAAGGGAGGGGAGAGGAGGGAGATGGAGCTGAAGCTGCTTTTTTTCTATGAGACTATATTCTACGATAGAAAAGATGGAGACACAGGGCCCCCAGATCTGAAGGCACGGAGCAGAGGGAGAAGGAAAGAAATGCAGGTATATAGCAACAGTAGCGGAATTAGGTGCTGGAGCGAAGCATGCGCAGCGTATAAAGTGACAAAACGGGTATAAAAGCGGAGGAGCAGGATATGTGCGCAGTGAAGAAGGGGGGACAAAAATAAAATAAAGGGGTGAAGGAAAAGGATAGGTGAGGAGAAAGTCTGACAGTATATATACAGTACAGGGCAGTATATACAGTGCAGGACAGTATATACAGTGCAGGGCAGTATATACAGTACAGGGCAGTATATACAGTACAGAGCAGCATATACAGTACAGAGCAGTATAGACAGTACAGAGCAGTATATACAGTACAGAGCAGCATATAGACAGTACAGGACAGTATATACAGTGCAGGGCAGTATATACAGTACAGAGCAGTATATACAGTGCAGGGCAGTATATACAGTACAGAGCAGTATATACAGTACAGAGCAGTATATACAGTGCAGGGCAGTATATATACAGTACAGAGCAGTATATACAGTACAGAGCAGCATATAGACAGTACAGAGCAGTATATACAGTACAGAGCAGTATATACAGTGCAGGGCAGTATATATACAGTACAGAGCAGTATATACAGTACAGAGCAGTATATACAGTGCAGGGCAGCATATAGACAGTACAGAGCAGCATATAGACAGTACAGAGCAGTATATACAGTACAGAGCAGCATATAGACAGTACAGAGCAGTATATACAGTACAGAGCAGCATATAGACAGTACAGAGCAGTATATACAGTACAGAGCAGCATATAGACAGTACAGAGCAGTATATACAGTACAGAGCAGCATATAGACAGTACAGGGCAGTATATACAGTACAGAGCAGCATATAGACAGTACAGAGCAGTATATACAGTGCAGAGCAGCATATAGACAGTACAGAGCAGTATATACAGTACAGAGCAGCATATAGACAGTACAGAGCAGTATATACAGTACAGGGCAGTATATACAGTACAGAGCAGCATATAGACAGTACAGAGCAGTATATACAGTACAGAGCAGCATATAGACAGTACAGAGCAGTATATACAGTACAGGGCAGTATATACAGTACAGAGCAGCATATAGACAGTACAGGGCAGTATATACAGTACAGAGCAGCATATACAGTACAGGGCAGTATATACAGTACAGGGCAGTATATACAGTACAGAGCAGCATATAGACAGTACAGAGCAGCATATACAGTACAGAGCAGTATATACAGTACAGAGCAGCATATAGACAGTACAGAGCAGTATATACAGTACAGGGCAGTATATACAGTACAGAGCAGCATATAGACAGTACAGAGCAGTATATACAGTACAGGGCAGTATATACAGTACAGAGCAGCATATAGACAGTACAGAGCAGTATATACAGTACAGGGCAGTATATAGACAGTACAGAGCAGTATATACAGTACAGGGCAGTATATACAGTACAGAGCAGCATATAGACAGTACAGAGCAGTATATACAGTACAGGGCAGTATAGACAGTACAGAGCAGTATATACAGTACAGAGCAGTATATACAGTACAGGGCAGTATATACAGTACAGAGCAGCATATAGACAGTACAGAGCAGTATATATACAGTACAGAGCAGCATATAGACAGTACAGAGCAGTATATACAGTACAGAGCAGTATATATACAGTACAGAGCAGTATATACAGTACAGGGCAGTATATACAGTACAGAGCAGCATATAGACAGTACAGAGCAGTATATATACAGTACAGGGCAGTATATATACAGTACAGAGCAGTATATACAGTGCAGGGCAGCATATAGACAGTACAGAGCAGTATATACAGTACAGAGCAGCATATAGACAGTACAGAGCAGTATATACAGTACAGAGCAGTATATACAGTACAGAGCAGTATATACAGTACAGAGCAGTATATACAGTGCAGGGCAGCATATAGACAGTACAGAGCAGTATATACAGTACAGGGCAGTATATAGTACAGAGCAGCATATAGACAGTACAGAGCAGTATATACAGTACAGAGCAGTATATACAGTACAGAGCAGCATATAGACAGTAAAGAGCAGTATATACAGTACAGGGCAGTATATAGTACAGAGCAGCATATAGACAGTACAGAGCAGTATATACAGTACAGGGCAGTATATACAGTACAGAGCAGTATATACAGTACAGAGCAGCATATAGACAGTACAGAGCAGTATATACAGTACAGAGCAGTATATACAGTACAGAGCAGTATATAGACAGTACAGAGCAGTATATACAGTACAGAGCAGTATATACAGTACAGGGCAGTATATATACAGTACAGAGCAGCATATAGACAGTACAGAGCAGTATATACAGTACAGGGCAGTATATACAGTACAGGGCAGTATGTATAGTACAGAGCAGTATATACAGTACAGGGCAGTATATATACAGTACAGAGCAGTATATACAGTACAGAGCAGTATATACAATGCAGGGCAGCATATAGACAGTACAGAGCAGTATATACAGTACAGAGCAGTATATACAGTGCAGGGCAGTATATATACAGTACAGAGCAGTATATACAGTACAGAGCAGTATATACAGTACAGAGCAGCATATATACAGTACAGAGCAGTATATACAGTGCAGGGCAGTATATATACAGTACAGAGCAGTATATACAGTACAGAGCAGTATATACAGTACAGGGCAGTATATACAGTACAGAGCAGCATATAGACAGTACAGAGCAGCATATAGACAGTACAGAGCAGTATATACAGTACAGAGCAGCATATAGACAGTACAGAGCAGTATATACAGTATAGGGCAGTGTATATATACAGTACAGAGCAGTATATACAGTATAGAGCAGCATATAGACAGTACAGAGCAGTATATACAGTACAGAGCAGCATATAGACAGTACAGAGCAGTATATACAGTATAGGGCAGTATATATACAGTACAGAGCAGTATATACAGTACAGAGCAGTATATACAGTACAGAGCAGCATATATACAGTACAGAGCAGTATATACAGTGCAGGGCAGTATATATACAGTACAGAGCAGTATATACAGTACAGAGCAGTATATACAGTACAGGGCAGTATATACAGTACAGAGCAGCATATAGACAGTACAGAGCAGCATATAGACAGTACAGAGCAGTATATACAGTACAGAGCAGCATATAGACAGTACAGAGCAGTATATACAGTATAGGGCAGTGTATATATACAGTACACAGCAGTATATACAGTATAGAGCAGCATATAGACAGTACAGAGCAGTATATACAGTACAGAGCAGCATATAGACAGTACAGAGCAGTATATACAGTATAGGGCAGTATATATACAGTACAGAGCAGTATATACAGTGCAGGGCAGTATATATACAGTACAGAGCAGTATATACAGTACAGAGCAGTATATACAGTGCAGGGCAGCATATAGACAGTACAGAGCAGCATATACAGTACAGAGCAGCATATACAGTACAGGGCAGTATATACAGTACAGAGCAGTATATACAGTACAGAGCAGTATATACAGTACAGAGCAGTATATAGACAGTACAGAGCAGTATATACAGTACAGAGCAGCATATAGACAGTACAGAGCAGTATATACAGTACAGAGCAGCATATAGACAGTACAGGGCAGTATATACAGTACAGGGCAGTATATACAGTACAGGGCAGTATATACAGTACAGAGCAGCATATAGACAGTACAGAGCAGTATATACAGTACAGAGCAGCATATAGACAGTACAGAGCAGTATATACAGTACAGGGCAGTATATACAGTACAGAGCAGCATATAGACAGTACAGAGCAGTATATACAGTACAGAGCAGCATATAGACAGTACAGAGCAGTATATACAGTACAGGGCAGTATATACAGTACAGAGCAGCATATAGACAGTACAGGGCAGTATATACAGTACAGAGCAGCATATAGACAGTACAGAGCAGTATATACAGTATAGGGCAGTATATATACAGTACAGAGCAGTATATACAGTATAGAGCAGCATATAGACAGTACAGAGCAGTATATACAGTACAGAGCAGCATATAGACAGTACAGAGCAGTATATACAGTATAGGGCAGTATATATACAGTACAGAGCAGTATATACAGTGCAGGGCAGTATATATACAGTACAGAGCAGTATATACAGTACAGAGCAGTATATACAGTGCAGGGCAGCATATAGACAGTACAGAGCAGCATATACAGTACAGAGCAGTATATACAGTACAGAGCAGTATATACAGTACAGAGCAGTATATAGACAGTACAGAGCAGTATATACAGTACAGAGCAGCATATAGACAGTACAGAGCAGTATATACAGTACAGGGCAGTATATACAGTACAGAGCAGCATATAGACAGTACAGGGCAGTATATACAGTACAGAGCAGCATATAGACAGTACAGAGCAGTATATACAGTACAGAGCAGCATATAGACAGTACAGAGCAGTATATACAGTACAGGGCAGTATATACAGTACAGAGCAGCATATAGACAGTACAGAGCAGTATATACAGTACAGAGCAGCATATAGACAGTACAGAGCAGTATATACAGTACAGGGCAGTATATACAGTACAGAGCAGCATATAGACAGTACAGGGCAGTATATACAGTACAGAGCAGCATATAGACAGTACAGAGCAGTATATACAGTACAGGGCAGTATATACAGTACAGGGCAGTATATACAGTACAGAGCAGCATATAGACAGTACAGAGCAGTATATATACAGTACAGAGCAGCATATAGACAGTACAGAGCAGTATATACAGTACAGGGCAGTATATATACAGTACAGAGCAGTATATACAGTACAGAGCAGTATATACAGTACAGGGCAGTATATGTACAGTACAGAGCAGTATATACAGTACAGAGCAGTATATGTACAGTACAGAGCAGTATATACAGTACAGGGCAGTATATACAGTACAGAGCAGCATATAGACAGTACAGAGCAGTATATACAGTACAGGGCAGTATATACAGTACAGAGCAGCATATAGACAGTACAGAGCAGTATATATACAGTACAGGGCAGTATATATACAGTACAGAGCAGTATATACAGTGCAGGGCAGCATATAGACAGTACAGAGCAGTATATACAGTACAGAGCAGCATATAGACAGTACAGAGCAGTATATACAGTACAGGGCAGTATATATACAGTACAGAGCAGTATATACAGTACAGAGCAGTATATACAGTGCAGGGCAGCATATAGACAGTACAGAGCAGTATATACAGTACAGGGCAGTATATAGTACAGAGCAGCATATAGACAGTACAGAGCAGTATATACAGTACAGAGCAGTATACACAGTGCAGGGCAGTATATACAGTACAGAGCAGTATATACAGTGCAGAGCAGTATATACAGTATAGGGCAGTATATATACAGTACAGGGCAGTTTATACAGTGCAGAGCAGTATATACAGTATAGGGCAGTATATATACAGTATAGGGCAGTATATATACAGTGCAGGACAGTATATACAGTACAGAGCAGTATATACAGTATAGGGCAGTATATATACAGTATAAGGCAGTATATATATAGCGCAGGGCAGTACATACAGTACAGAGCAGTATATACAGTGCAGAGCAGTACATACAGTATAGGGCAGTATGTATACAGTGCAGGGCAGTATATACAGTACAGAGCAGTATATACAGTGCAGAGCAGTATATACAGTATAGGGCAGTATATATAGAGTATAGGGCAGTATATATACAGTCCAGGGCAGTATATACAGTACAGAGCAGTATATACAGTGCAGAGCAGTATATACAGTATAGGGCAGTATATATACAGTACAGGGCAGTATATACAGTACAGAGCAGTATATACAGTGCAGAGCAGTATATACAGTATAGGGCAGTATATATACAGTATAGGGCAGTATATATACAGTACAGGGCAGTATGTATAGTACAGAGCAGTATATACAGTACAGAGCAGTATATACAGTATAGGGCAGTATATATACAGTACAGGGCAGTTTATACAGTGCAGAGCAGTATATACAGTATAGGGCAGTATATATACAGTATAGGGCAGTATATATACAGTGCAGGACAGTATATACAGTACAGAGCAGTATATACAGTATAGGGCAGTATATATACAGTATAGGGCAGTATATATATAGCGCAGGGCAGTACATACAGTACAGAGCAGTATATACAGTGCAGAGCAGTACATACAGTATAGGGCAGTATGTATACAGTGCAGGGCAGTATATACAGTACAGAGCAGTATATACAGTGCAGAGCAGTATATACAGTATAGGGCAGTATATATAGAGTATAGGGCAGTATATATACAGTCCAGGGCAGTATATACAGTACAGAGCAGTATATACAGTGCAGAGCAGTATATACAGTATAGGGCAGTATATATACAGTACAGGGCAGTATATACAGTGCAGAGCAGTATATACAGTATAGGGCAGTATATATACAGTATAGGGCAGTATATATACAGTACAGGGCAGTATGTATAGTACAGAGCAGTATATACAGTACAGAGCAGTATATACAGTATAGGGCAGTATATATACAGTACGGGGCAGTATGTATAGTACAGAACAGTATATACAGTACAGAGCAGTATATACACAGTACGGGGCAGTTTGTATAGCACAGAGCAGTATATAGACAGTACGGGGCAGTATATACAGTACAGAGCAGTATATACAGTATAGGGCAGTATATATACAGTATAGGGCAGTATATATATAGCGCAGGGCAGTACATACAGTACAGAGCAGTATATACAGTGCAGAGCAGTACATACAGTATAGGGCAGTATGTATACAGTGCAGGGCAGTATATACAGTACAGAGCAGTATATACAGTGCAGAGCAGTATATACAGTATAGGGCAGTATATATAGAGTATAGGGCAGTATATATACAGTCCAGGGCAGTATATACAGTACAGAGCAGTATATACAGTGCAGAGCAGTATATACAGTATAGGGCAGTATATATACAGTACAGGGCAGTATATACAGTACAGAGCAGTATATACAGTGCAGAGCAGTATATACAGTATAGGGCAGTATATATACAGTATAGGGCAGTATATATACAGTACAGGGCAGTATGTATAGTACAGAGCAGTATATACAGTACAGAGCAGTATATACAGTATAGGGCAGTATATATACAGTACGGGGCAGTATGTATAGTACAGAACAGTATATACAGTACAGAGCAGTATATACAGTATAGGGCAGTATATATACAGTACGGGGCAGTTTGTATAGCACAGAGCAGTATATAGACAGTACGGGGCAGTATATACAGTACAGGGCAGTATATACAGTATAGGGCAGTATATACAGTGCAGGGCAGTATATATACAGTACAGGGTAGTATATACAGTACAGGGCAGTATAAATAGTATAGAACAATATATACAGTACAGGGCAGTATATACAGTGCAGGGTAGTATATAGACAGTACAGGGCAGTATATATACAGTGCAGGGCAGTATATAGACAGTACAGAGCAGTATATAGACAGTACAGAGCAGTATACACAGTACAGAGCAGTATATACAGTACAGGGCAGTATATACAGTATAGAGCAGTATATACAGTACAGAGCAGTATATACAGTACAATGCAGTATATATACAGTACAGGGCAGTATGTATAGTACAGAGCAGTATATACAGTACAGAGTAGTATATACAGTACAGAGCAGTATATATACAGTACAGAGCAGTATATATAGTATAGGGCAGTATATACAGTACAGGGCAGTATATACAGTACAGGGCAGTATATACAGTATAGAGCAATATGCACAGGGCAGTATAAATAGTATAGAACAATATATACAGTAGAGGGCAGTATATACAGCACAGGGCAGTATGTATAGTACAGAGCAGTATATACAGTACAGAGCAGTATATACAGTATAGGGCAGTATATATACAGTACGGGGCAGTTTGTATAGCACAGAGCAGTATATAGACAGTACGGGGCAGTATATACAGTACAGAGCAGTATATACAGTATAGGGCAGTATATATACAGTACGGGGCAGTATGTATAGCACAGAGCAGTATATAGACAGTACGGGGCAGTATATACAGTACAGAGCAGTATATATAGTATAGGGCAGTATATACACAGTACAGGGCAGTATGTATAATATAGAGCAGTATATACAGTACAGAGAAGTATATACAGTACAATGCAGTATATATACAGTACAGGGCAGTATGTATAGTATAGAGCAGTATATACAGTACAGAGCAGTATATACAGTACAAAGCAGTATATACAGTATACGGCAGTATATATACACAGTACAGAGCAGTATATACAGTATAGGGCAGTATATATACAGTACAGAGCAGTATATACAGTACAGGGCAGTATATACAGTACAGGGCAGTATATACAGTGCAGGGCAGTATATATACAGTACAGGGTAGTATATACAGTACAGGGCAGTATAAATAGTATAGAACAATATATACAGTACAGGGCAGTATATACAGTGCAGGGTAGTATATAGACAGTACAGGGCAGTATATATACAGTGCAGGGCAGTATATAGACAGTACAGAGCAGTATATAGACAGTACAGAGCAGTATATAGACAGTACAGAGCAGTATATAGACAGTACAGAGCAGTATACACAGTACAGAGCAGTATATACAGTACAGGGCAGTATATACAGTATAGAGCAGTATATACAGTACAGAGCAGTATATACAGTACAATGCAGTATATATACAGTACAGGGCAGTATGTATAGTACAGAGCAGTATATACAGTACAGAGTAGTATATACAGTACAGAGCAGTATATACAGTACAGAGTAGTATATACAGTACAGCGCAGTATATATACAGTACAGAGCAGTATATATAGTATAGGGCAGTATATACAGTACAGGGCAGTATATACAGTACAGGGCAGTATATACAGTATAGAGCAATATGCACAGGGCAGTATAAATAGTATAGAACAATATATACAGTACAGGGCAGTATATACAGTACAGGGCAGTATGTATAGTACAGAGCAGTATATACAGTACAGAGCAGTATATACAGTATAGGGCAGTATATATACAGTACGGGGCAGTTTGTATAGCACAGAGCAGTATATAGACAGTACGGGGCAGTATATACAGTACAGAGCAGTATATACAGTATAGGGCAGTATATATACAGTACGGGGCAGTATGTATAGCACAGAGCAGTATATAGACAGTACGGGGCAGTATATACAGTACAGAGCAGTATATATAGTATAGGGCAGTATATACACAGTACAGGGCAGTATGTATAATATAGAGCAGTATATACAGTACAGAGAAGTATATACAGTACAATGCAGTATATATACAGTACAGGGCAGTATGTATAGTATAGAGCAGTATATACAGTACAGAGCAGTATATACAGTACAAAGCAGTATATACAGTATACGGCAGTATATATACACAGTACAGAGCAGTATATACAGTATAGGGCAGTATATATACAGTACAGAGCAGTATATACAGTACAGGGCAGTATATACAGTACAGGGCAGTATATACAGTGCAGGGCAGTATATATACAGTACAGGGTAGTATATACAGTACAGGGCAGTATAAATAGTATAGAACAATATATACAGTACAGGGCAGTATATACAGTGCAGGGTAGTATATAGACAGTACAGGGCAGTATATATACAGTGCAGGGCAGTATATAGACAGTACAGAGCAGTATATAGACAGTACAGAGCAGTATACACAGTACAGAGCAGTATATACAGTACAGGGCAGTATATACAGTATAGAGCAGTATATACAGTACAGAGCAGTATATACAGTACAATGCAGTATATATACAGTACAGGGCAGTATGTATAGTACAGAGCAGTATATACAGTACAGAGTAGTATATACAGTACAGAGCAGTATATACAGTACAGAGTAGTATATACAGTACAGCGCAGTATATATACAGTACAGAGCAGTATATATAGTATAGGGCAGTATATACAGTACAGGGCAGTATATACAGTACAGGGCAGTATATACAGTATAGAGCAATATGCACAGGGCAGTATAAATAGTATAGAACAATATATACAGTGCAGGACAGTATATACAGTACAGAGCAGTATGTATAGTACAGAGCAGTATATACAGTACAGAGTAGTATATACAGTACAGAGCAGTATATACAGTACAGAGTAGTATATACAGTACAGCGCAGTATATATACAGTACAGAGCAGTATATATAGTATAGGGCAGTATATACAGTACAGGGCAGTATATACAGTACAGGGCAGTATATACAGTATAGAGCAATATGCACAGGGGCAGTATAAATAGTATAGAACAATATATACAGTACAGGGCAGTATGTATAGTACAGAGCAGTATATACAGTACAGAGCAGTATATACAGTATAGGGCAGTATATATATATATATATATATATATATATATATATATACACAGTACGGGGCAGTATATACAGTATAGGGCAGTATATACACAGTAGAGGGCAGTATGTATAGTATAGAGCAGTATATGCAGTACAGAGCAGTATATACAGTACAAAGCAGTATATACAGTATAGGGCAGTATATATACAGTACAGAGCAGTATATACAGTATAGGGCAGTATATATACAGTACAGGGCAGTATATACAGTATAGGGCAGTATTTACAGTGCAGGGCAGTATATATACAGTACAGGGTAGTATATACAGTACAGGGAAGTATATACAGTATAGAGCAATATATACAGTACAGGGCAGTATAAATAGTATAGAACAATATATACAGTACAGGGCAGTATATACAGTGCAGGGCAGTATATAGACAGTACAGGGCAGTATATACAGTACAGGTCAGTATATATACAGTACAGGACAGTATATACAGTGCAGGGCAGTATATAGACAGTACAGGGCAGTATAGACAGTACAGGGCAGTATATACAGTATAGAGCAGTATATACAGTATAGGGCAGTATATACAGTACAATGCAGTATATATACAGTACAGGGCAGTATGTATAGTACAGAGCAGTATATACAGTACAGGGCAGTATATATACAGTACAGGGCAGTATATATACACAGTACAGGGCAGTATATACAGTACAGGGCAGTATATACAGTATAGAGCAATATGTACAGGGCAGTATAAATAGTATAGAACAATATATACATTACAGGGTAGTATAAACAGTATAGGGAAATAAATATACAGTATAGGGCAGTATATACAGTACAGAGCAGTATATACAGTACAGGGCAGTATATACAGTACAGAGCAGTATATACAGTACAGAGCAGTATATACAGTGCAGAGCAGTATATACAGTACAGGGCAGTATATACAGTGCATTGAAAAGTATTACATTACACTCATAATTGGGATTTTATGTGACACCAACACTCAGCACAAGTATTTATGAAGGAAATGATACTTGGATTTCAAAATATTTTAAAGATATAAATCAGAAAATGTTGACGTGCATTAGTATTCAGCCCCCTGTAGTGTTATTCCCTTAAAAAAATTCCTGAGTGACAATCACCTCCAGAGGTCACGTAATTAGTAGATTGCTTCCACCTGTGTGTAATTTCCTCTCAGTATAACCACAGCTGATCTGTGAAGGCCTCAGAGGTTTGTGTGAGAAAAACAGGGATCAACCAGCATCAAGAAAACCAAGGAACCCACCAGACAGGTCAGGGATAAAACAGCAGCATGAAAACCAAGGAGCCCACCAGACAGGTCAGGGATAAAACAGCATCAAGAAAACCAAGGAACCCACCAGACAGGTCAGGGATAAAACAGCAGCATGAAAACCAAGGAGCCCACCAGACAGGTCAGGGATAAAACAGCAGCATGAAAACCAAGGAGCCCACCAGACAGGTCAGGGATAAAACAGCATCAAGAAAACCAAGGAACCCACCAGACAGGTCAGGGATAAAACAGCAGCATGAAAACCAAGGAGCCCACCAGACAGGTCAGGGATAAAACAGCAGCATGAAAACCAAGGAGCCCACCAGACAGGTCAGGGATAAAACAGCAGCATGAAAACCAAGGAGCCCACCAGACAGGTCAGGGATAAAGAGGAGGAAAGCAGGGAAAGGTTATAGAGAATAGCCCAAGCTCTGAATATCTGACAGAGCACTGATCAATCCATCATCCAGAAATGGAAGGAGTGTGGCACAACTGCAAACCTACAAGACCAGGACATGGCCGACCACCGAGACGGACATCCCTAGAAAGAGAGAAGCAGCCGAGAGGCCCATGGTGACTGGAGGAGCCGCAGAAATCACAGCTCAGGGGGAGAATCTGTCCACAGGACGTCTATTAGTCATACACTCCACAAGGCTGCCGTGTATGGAAGAGCGGCAAGAAGAAAGATATTTTTTAAAGTAAGAAGCCATAAGAAGTCCAATTTGCAGTTTGCAAAAAGCCCTGTAGGGGACACAGCGAGCAGTGGAAGAAGGGGCTCTGCTCGGATGAGACCAGAAGAGTAATGTTTGGGCTAAATGCAAAATACTATGCGGAAAACTAAACCTGCACATCACCCTGAAAACCCCCTCCCCACAGTCACACATGGTGGCGGCTGTATCCTGCTATGGGGAGGCCTTTCTTCAGCAGGGGCAGGGAAGCTGGTAAGAGTGATGGGAAGATGGATGGAGCTAAATATAGGACAATCCTGGAGGAAAATCTGTTAGAGGCTGCAGAAGACCTGAGACCCTCACCCTCACTGAGCGAGAGAAGAGGAAAATGTCACCCCTAGATGAGCAAAGCTGGAGAGACCCCAAAAGACAGAGGAAAGTGGTCCTACAAAGTACTGACTCCGGGGCTGAATACTAATGCAAACCACAGAATGAAGGTCCTACAGTACTGACGGCGGGGGGGGGGGGGGGGGGGGGGGGGGGGGGGAGTACTAATGCAAGACAGAGAAAGGTGATCCTACAAAGTACTGACTCCGGGGCTGAATACTAATGCAAACCACAGAATGAAGGTCCTACAAAGTACTGACGGCGGGGGGGGGGGGAGTACTAATGCAAGACAGAGAAAGGTGATCCTACAAAGTACTGACTCCGGGGCTGAATACTAATGCAAACCACAGAATGAAGGTCCTACAGTACTGACGGCGGGGAGGGGGAGTACTAATGCAAGACAGAGAAAGGTGATCCTACAAAGTACTGACTCCGGGGCTGAATACTAATGCAAACCACAGAATGAAGGTCCTACAGTACTGACGGCGGGGGGGGGGGAGTACTAATGCAAGACAGAGAAAGGTGATCCTACAAAGTACTGACTCCGGGGCTGAATACTAATGCAAACCACAGAATGAAGGTCCTACAGTACTGACGGCGGGGGGGGGAGTACTAATGCAAGACAGAGAAAGGTGATCCTACAAAGTACTGACTCCAGGGGGCTGAATATTTATAAAATTATAGATTATTTCCCTCACACTTCGCAGTTTCTTGTACTTAGTGTTTGGTATCTTCTAAAATCCCAATAAGACACAATATATTGAAGTTTGTGGGTGTAAAGTGAAAAAATGTGGAAAGGTTCACGGGGTATGAATACTTTTTAGCCTGCTGTATGTGGTAGAAGGCCGCACTGACTCCGCCGCCCCCGCTCAGGATGAAACTGTCTATGAGGAGCAGTCTCTCCGGGGCCCCTCTCACTTGCTTCGTTCATTAGGCCTCATTGTCTGTGTTGCTCATAGCAACCAATCACAGCACAGCTTCCATTCATCCTGAGCTGCTTGCAGAATGAAAGCTGAGTTCTGATTGGTCGCTATGGGCAACAAAGATAAAACAGAAATGGCGGCAGTGTAATGTGGCGTCGCTCTCAGCAGGCGGTATGTAACCAGGCTTTAATAATGTAAGGAATAAAAAAGGTCTAAAGGTAAAACACACAGCGCACAAGAAGAGAGGAAGGGTTAACAGCCAGTGACAGCAGCACCAGCTCCCTCCTCCCCCTCCTCCTCTCTCCCTCCACCCTCATGTCCTCTACCACACTCTGCTGCAGAGGGGCAGAGAGGGCAGAGAAGAGGCGCAGGAAGGTAGGAGCCACCACACCGTGGCCATGGGAGGGGGGCACATACTTTCCTGCTGCACCACAGTCACTGCAGTGCTGGACCACAGAGCTGACACTCCGCACAGCCTGGACCACAGAGCTGACACTCCGCACAGCCTGGACCACAGAGCTGACACTCCGCACAGCCTGGACCACAGAGCTGACACTCCGCACAGCCTGGACCACAGAGCTGACACTCCGCACACACCGCACAGCCTGGACCACAGAGCTGACACTCCGCACAGCCTGGACCACAGAGCTGACACTCCGCACAGCCTGGACCACAGAGCTGACACTCCGCACACACCGCACAGCCTGGACCACAGAGCTGACACTCCGCACAGCCTGGACCACAGAGCTGACACTCCGCACAGCCTGGACCACAGAGCTGACACTCCACACACACCGCACAGCCTGGACCACAGAGCTGACACTCCACACACACACCGCACAGCCTGGACCACAGAGCTGACACTCCACACACACCGCACAGCCTGGACCACAGAGCTGACACTCCACACACACACCGCACAGCCTGGACCACAGAGCTGACACTCCACACAGCCTGGACCACAGAGCTGACACTCCGCACAGCCTGGACCACAGAGCTGACACTCCGCACAGCCTGGACCACAGAGCTGACACTCCACACACACCGCACAGCCTGGACCACAGAGCTGACACTCCACACACACCGCACAGCCTGGACCACAGAGCTGACACTCCACACACACACCGCACAGCCTGGACCACAGAGCTGACACTCCACACAGCCTGGACCACAGAGCTGACACTCCGCACAGCCTGGACCACAGAGCTGACACTCCGCACAGCCTGGACCACAGAGCTGACACTCCACACACACCGCACAGCCTGGACCACAGAGCTGACACTCCACACACACACCGCACAGCCTGGACCACAGAGCTGACACTCCACACACACTGCACAGCCTGGACCACAGAGCTGACACTCCACACACACCGCACAGCCTGGACCACAGAGCTGACACTCCGCACACACCACACAGCCCGGACCACAGAGCTGACACTCCACACACTCCGCACAGCCTGGACCACAGAGCTGACACTCCGCACAGCCTGGACCACAGAGCTGACACTCCGCACAGCCTGGACCACAGAGCTGACACTCCGCACACTCCGCACAGCCTGGACCACAGAGCTGACACTCCGCACAGCCTGGACCACAGAGCTGACACTCCGCACAGCCTGGACCACAGAGCTGACACTCCGCACAGCCCGGACCACAGAGCTGACACTCCGCACACACCGCACAGCCCGGACCACAGAGCTGACACTCCGCACAGCCCGGACCACAGAGCTGACACTCCACACACTCCGCACAGCCTGGACCACAGAGCTGACACTCCGCACAGCCTGGACCACAGAGCTGACACTCCGCACAGCCTGGACCACAGAGCTGACACTCCGCACAGCCCGGACCACAGAGCTGACACTCCGCACACACCGCACAGCCCGGACCACAGAGCTGACACTCCACACACACCGCACAGCCTGGACCACAGAGCTGACACTCCACACACACCGCACAGCCTGGACCACAGAGCTGACACTCCACACACACCGCACAGCCTGGACCACAGAGCTGACACTCCACACACACCGCACAGCCTGGACCACAGAGCTGACACTCTGCACAGCCTGGACCACAGAGCTGACACTCCGCACACACCACACAGCCCGGACCACAGAGCTGACACTCCGCACAGCCTGGACCACAGAGCTGACACTCCGCACAGCCTGGACCACAGAGCTGACACTCCGCACAGCCCGGACCACAGAGCTGACACTCCGCACACACCGCACAGCCCGGACCACAGAGCTGACACTCCACACACACCGCACAGCCTGGACCACAGAGCTGACACTCCACACACACCGCACAGCCTGGACCACAGAGCTGACACTCCACACACACCGCACAGCCTGGACCACAGAGCTGACACTCCACACACACCGCACAGCCTGGACCACAGAGCTGACACTCCACACACACCGCACAGCCTGGACCACAGAGCTGACACTCCACACACACCGCACAGCCTGGACCACAGAGCTGACACTCCACACACACCGCACAGCCTGGACCACAGAGCTGACACTCTGCACAGCCTGGACCACAGAGCTGACACTCCGCACAGCCTGGACCACAGAGCTGACACTCCGCACAGCCTGGACCACAGAGCTGACACTCCGCACAGCCTGGACCACAGAGCTGACACTCTCCACAGCCTGGACCACAGAGCTGACACTCCGCACAGCCTGGACCACAGAGCTGACACTCTCCACAGTCTGGACCACAGAGCTGACACTCCGCACAGCCTGGACCACAGAGCTGACACTCTCCACAGCCTGGACCACAGAGCTGACACTCCGCACAGCCTGGACCACAGAGCTGACACTCCACAGACACCGCACAGCCTGGACCACAGAGCTGACACTCCACACACTCCGCACAGCCTGGACCACAGAGCTGACACTCCACACACTGCACAGCCTGGACCACAGAGCTGACACTCCGCACAGCCTGGACCACAGAGCTGACACTCCACACACTCCGCACAGCCTGGACCACAGAGCTGACACTCTGCACAGCCTGGACCACAGAGCTGACACTCTGCACAGCCTGGACCACAGAGCTGACACTCCGCACAGCCTGGACCACAGAGCTGACACTCCACACACACCGCACAGCCTGGACCACAGAGCTGACACTCCACACACTCCGCACAGCCTGGACCACAGAGCTGACACTCCACACACACCGCACAGCCTGGACCACAGAGCTGACACTCCACACACTCCGCACAGCCTGGACCACAGAGCTGACACTCCACAGACACCGCACAGCCTGGACCACAGAGCTGACACTCCGCACAGCCTGGACCACAGAGCTGACACTCCGCACAGCCTGGACCACAGAGCTGACACTCCACACACACCGCACAGCCTGGACCACAGAGCTGACACTCCACACACTCCACACACTCCGCACAGCCTGGACCACAGAGCTGACACTCCACAGACACCGCACAGCCTGGACCACAGAGCTGACACTCCACAGACACCGCACAGCCTGGACCACAGAGCTGACACTCCACACACACCGCACAGCCTGGACCACAGAGCTGACACTCCACACACACCGCACAGCCTGGACCACAGAGCTGACACTCCACAGACACCGCACAGCCTGGACCACAGAGCTGACACTCCACACACACCGCACAGCCTGGACCACAGAGCTGACACTCCACACACTCCGCACAGCCTGGACCACAGAGCTGACACTCCGCACAGCCTGGACCACAGAGCTGACACTCCGCACAGCCTGGACCACAGAGCTGACACTCTCCACAGCCTGGACCACAGAGCTGACACTCCGCACAGCCTGGACCACAGAGCTGACACTCCGCACAGCCTGGACCACAGAGCTGACACTCCACACACTCCGCACAGCCTGGACCACAGAGCTGACACTCCACACAGACAGAAGGTTCAGCCCCTACATCGCCAGCTTGTATTCCACTCTGGGTGACTTCGTGTTCATATATGTTTTAAATATAAAAATGTCAATGTTCTGTACAGTGCCTTGCGAAAGTATTCACCCCTTGATTTTTTTCAACTTTTTACCACATTTCAGGCTTCAAACATAAAGATAAAATGTTAATGTTCTGGTGAAGAATCAACAACAAGTGACACAATTGTGAAGAGGAAGGAAATTTATGGCTTATTTTAAATAAAACTTAAATTTAATTTAAACTTTTATAAAAAATAATAAGCTGAAAATTGGGGCGTGCAATATTATTCACCCCCTGTAAGTGAATCCGTTGTAGCGCCCCCTTTTGCTGTGATTACAGCTGCAGTCTCTTGGGGTTTGTGTCTATCAGTTTTGCACATGGAGAGGTGAAATTCTCGCCCATTCTTCCTTTGTAAACAGCTGGAGCTGAGTGAGGTTGGATGGAGGCGTTTGTGAACAGCAGTTTTCAGCTCTTTCCACTGATTCTCGATTGGGTTCAGGTCTGGACTGTGACTTGGCCATTCTAACACCTAGATACGTTTATTTGTGAACCATTCCATTGTAGATGTTGCTTTATGTTTGGGATCATTGTCTTGTTGGAAAACAAATCTCCGGCCTAGTCTCAGGTCTTTTGCAGACTCCAACAGGTTTTCTTCAAGAATGGTCCTGTATTTGGCTCCATCCATCTTCCCATCAATTTTAACTATCTTCCCTGTCCCTGCTGAAGAACAGCAGGCCCAAACCATGATGCTGCCTCCACCATGTTTGACAGTGGGGATGGTGTGTCCAGGGTGATGAGCTGTGTTGCTCTTATATATTGTTTGGCATTGTGCCCATATAGTGTGATTTTGGTTTCCTCTGAGCAGAGCCCCTTCCTCCACATGTTTGGGGTCTCCAGGGGCTTGTGGCAAACGTTAAACGACACTTTTTATGGATATCTTTGAGAAATGGCTTTCTTCTTGCCACTCTTCCATAAAGGCCAGATTTGTGCAGTGTAGACTGATTGTTGTGCTATGGACAGACTCTCCCCCCTCAGCTGTAGATCTCTGCAGATCATCCAGAGGGATCATGGGCCTCTTGGCTGCGTCTCTGATCAGTCTTCTCCTTGTGTGAGGTGACAGTTTGGATGACGGCCGGGTCTTGGTAGATTTGCAGTGGTATGATGCTCCCTCCATTTCAATATGATTGCTTGCACAGGGCTTCTTGGGGCGTTTAACGTTTTGGGAATCTTTTTAGAATTAAATCTGGCTTTAAACGTCTCCACCACAGTATCCTGGGCCTGCCTGTTGTGTTCCTTGGTCTTCATGATGCTCTCTGCGCTTTACACAGAACCCTGAGACTATCACAGAGCAGGGGCATTATACGGAGGCTTGTTACACACAGGGGCTTATATTTATCATCATCAGTCATTTAGGACAACATTGGATCATTCAGAGATCCTCAATCACCTTCTGGAGGGAGTTTGCTGCCCTGAAAGTAAAGGGGGTGAATAATATTGCACGCCCCAATTTTCAGATATTTATTTTTTAAAAAAAGTATAAAATAAGCAATAAATTTCCTTCCTCTTCACAATTGTGTCACTTGTTGTTGATTCTTCACCAGAACATTCACATTTTATCTTTATGTTTGAAGCCTGAAATGTGGGAAAAGGTGAAAAATTCAAGGGGCTGAATACTTTCGCAAGGCACTGTATATGCCAGCATGTTCTATACAGTGCAGAGCAGTATATATACCGGCGTATAGATTATAATGGTGACAGTTGGAGCAGAATACGGTGCAGCAGCTCCTATAGACAATAGTTTGGTGGCAGCGGCTGCGTCATGTGACCAGGGTGACTCCTCGCGGGGTCACTGTGCCGCTGCGGCCCTGTACTATGACCCCTGAGCTGTTAAGATAAGTAGAGCAAACCCTGACCCCCCATAAAAGTGTCATCGTGACCCCCCAAATACAACCACAGAGGAGCTGAGGAGGGGCAGGAAACAGCCACCGCTTCCTACCACAACTGTCACTGCAGAGTGCGGCTGCCCTGCCAGGAGGAGAGACAGAGGGACAGATCTACTACAGGGGTCCTGAGAGAGGGCGCTGCCCCCATAGGCACAACCAAAGACTGAGGGGAGGGGGTAGAGCGGGCACAACAGCTCAGCAGACAGTATCACACAGGATAGGATTAGATACACAGCTCAGCAGACAGTATCACACAGGAGAGGATTAGATACACAGCTCAGCAGACAGTATCACACAGGAGAGGATTAGATACACAGCTCAGCAGACAGTATCACACAGGAGAGGATTAGATACACAGCTCAGCAGACAGTATCACACAGGAGAGGATTAGATACACAGCTCATCAGACAGTATCACACAGGACAGGATTAGATACACGGCTCAGCAGACAGTATCACACAGGAGAGGATTAGATACACAGCTCAGCAGACAGTATCACACAGGATAGGATTAGATACACAGCTCAGCAGACAGTATCACACAGGAGAAGATTAGATACACAGCTCAGCAGACAGTATCACACAGGAGAAGATTAGTTACACAGCTCAGCAGACAGTATCACACAGGAGAGGATTAGATACACAGCTCAGCAGACAGCATCACACAGGATAGGATTAGATACACGGCTCAGCAGACAGTAACACACAGGAGAGGATTAGATACACGGCTCAGCAGACAGTATCACACAGGATAGGATTAGATACACGGCTCAGCAGACAGTAACACACAGGAGAGGATTAGATACACGGCTCAGCAGACAGTATCACACAGGATAGGATTAGATACACGGCTCAACAGACAGTATCACACAGGATAGGATTAGATACATGGCTCAGCAGACAGTATCACACAGGAGAGGATTAGATACACGGCTCAGCAGACAGTATCACACAGGAGAGGATTAGATACACAGCTCAGCAGATAGTATCACACAGGATAGGATTAGATACACGGCTCAGCAGACAGTATCACACAGGATAGGATTAGATACACGGCTCAGCAGACAGTATCACACAGGAGAGGATTAGATACACAGCTCAGCAGACAGTATCACACAGGAGAGGATTAGATACACGGCTCAGCAGACAGTATCACACAGGATTGGATTAGATACACGGCTCAGCAGACAGTATCACACAGGATAGGAGTAGATACACAGCTCAGCAGACAGTATCACACAGGATAGGATTAGATACACAGCTCAGCAGACAGTATCACACAGGATTGGATTAGATACACGGCTCAGCAGACAGTATCACACAGGATAGGATTAGATACACGGCTCAGCAGACAGTATCACACAGGAGAGGATTAGATACACGGCTCAGCAGACAGTATCACACAGGAGAGGATTAGATACACAGCTCAGCAGACAGTATCACACAGGAGAGGATTAGATACACAGCTCAGCAGACAGTATCACACAGGATAGGATTAGATACACGGCTCAGCAGACAGTATCACACAGGAGAGGATTAGATACACGGCTCAGCAGACAGTATCACACAGGAGAGGATTAGATACACAGCTCAGCAGACGGTATCACACAGGAGAGGATTAGATACACGGCTCAGCAGACAGTATCACACAGGATAGGATTAGATACACAGCTCAGCAGACGGTATCACACAGGAGAGGATTAGATACACAACTCAGCAGGCAGTATCACAGGAGAGGATTAGATACACGGCTCAGCAGACAGTATCACACAGGAGAGGATTAGATACACGGCTCAGCAGACAGTATCACACAGGAGAGGATTAGATACACGGCTCAGCAGACAGTATCACACAGGAAAGGATTAGATACACAGCTCAGCAGACAGTATCACACAGGATAGGATTAGATACACAGCTCAGCAGACCGTATCACACAGGAGAGGATTAGATACACAGCTCAGCAGACTGTATCACACAGGAGAGGATTAGATACACAGCTCAGCAGACAGTATCACACAGGATAGGATTAGATACACAGCTCAGCAGACCGTATCACACAGGAGAGGATTAGATACACAGCTCAGCAGACCGTATCACACAGGAGAGGATTAGATGCACAGCTCAGCAGACAGTATCACACAGGATAGGATTAGATACACAGCTCAGCAGACAGTATCACACAGGAGAGGATTAGATACACAGCTCAGCAGACAGTATCACACAGGATAGGATTATATACACAGCTCAGCAGACAGTATCACACAGGAGAGGATTAGATACACAGCTCAGCAGACAGTATCACACAGGATAGGATTAGATACACGGCTCAGCAGACAGTATCACACAGGAGAGGATTAGATACACAGCTCAGCAGACAGTATCACACAGGAGAGGATTAGATACACAGCTCAGCAGACAGTATCACACAGGAGAGGATTAGATACATGGCTCTGCAGACAGTATCACACAGGAGAGGATTAGATACACGGCTCTGCAGACAGTATCACACAGGAGAGGATTAGATACACGGCTCAGCAGACAGTATCACACAGGACAGGATTAGATACAGTGGCTCGGCTGCTGAGGCTGGGGGTTGTAGTACCTTTTCCTCCCGCATCTCTCTCCCACAGATGCCGGATGAGGGGCAGGTGTACGTGGTCACCGGGGGCTGCGGGTTCCTGGGGTCCCACCTGGTGCGGATGTTGGCGGAGCGCTCCAGGAATGTGTCGGAAATAAGAGTATTTGACCTCCACCTGGACGAGAAGCTGCGGACGCTCAGTAACGGTGAGGAGGGGGGGGGGCCACGTGTAATGCTGGGAATTATAGTCCTGCCATATCTGTCTGGCTCCTGTAGATCTGCACAATGTCTGGGAATGTCTCTGTTATCAGCCAATATTTCCTGCTCACGAGTCTCCTGTTTTAGTTCTTTTTCCTCTTGATAATGTTTGAGCTGAAAACGATTCCTAAGTGGCTCCCTCCACCGGAAAATCCGCCTGACTGCGGGGGAAGAGCGCAACGTGTAGCCGGACACCACAGCAGTGTAAAAACATCACACCGAGGGTCCCTCGGGGGCTGGCTCCACAATGCACAATGATGTCACTAGGCCCCACCCATGAGCACAGCTGTCTCCGCCCCCGCTTAGAAGCAGATGTGAGAGATTTTACATTCTCGTGCTTTGCCTTTGTGGTGGGGCAGTTCCTGGATCCCCTGCAGGTGGCGCTGTGTGCAGAGGGATCCACATTCCTACTATTCCTGGTAACGTCCTCGTGTCTCCATCACATCAGACGCTGCAGGGGATCGTGGACCTGGGAATGTCTCACTAATTCTGACTATTCACAGGGATCATCTCACCGCAGTAAATGCAGCAATGAAGTGCAGCGCACACTTTACCCAGTCACATCCAGAGCAGTATTCACAGTTCTGCCACCCCCTGCACAAAGACTGTCAGCTCTAAGCTTAGGTGACATTTTCTCACTGTCATCTGAGCATCTAACAGGTGAAAAGTGAAACAGTGAGTGCAGCTCTGGAGGTGACTGGAGGATAAGACACAATGTAACCACAGAATAGTGATTGCAGCTCTGGAGGTGACTGGAGGATAAGACACAATGTAACTACAGAATAGTGATTGCAGCTCTGGAGGTGACTGGAGGATAAGACATGATCTAACAGCAGAATAGTGACAGCAGCTCTGGAGGTGACTGGAGGATAAGACATGATCTAACAGCAGAATAGTGACAGCAGCTCTAGAGGTGACTGGAGGATGAGACATGATGTAACAGCAGAATAGTGACAGCAGCCCTAGAGGTGACTGGAGGATAAGACACAATGTAATGGTAGAATAGTTACTGCAGCTCTGGAGGTGACTGGAGGATGAGACCTGATGTAACAGCAGAATAGTAACTGCAGCTCTGGAAGTGACTGGAGGATGAGACATGATGTAAGAGCAGAATAGTGACTGCAGCTCTGGAGGTGACTGGATAATAAGACACAATGTACCACAGAATAGTGATTGCAGCTCTGGAGGTGATTGGCGGAAAAGACATAATGTAACAGCAAAATAGTGACTGCAGCTCTGGAGGTGACTGGAGAATAAGACACAATGTAACCACAGAATAGTGAGTGCAGCTCTGGAGGTGACTGGAGGATAATACATGATGTAAGAGCAGAATAGTGAGTGCAGCTCTGGAGGTGACTGGAGGATAAGACACGATGTAACAACAGAATAGTGACTGCAGCTCTGGTGGTGACTGGAGGATAAGACATGATGTAACAGCAGAATAGTGAGTGCAGCTCTGGAGGTGACTCGATAAGACATAATATAACAGCAGAATAGTGACTGCAGCTCTGGTGGTGACTGGAGGATAAGACATGATGCAACAGCAGAATAGTGACTGCAGCTCTGGAGGTGACTGGAGGATAAGACATAATATAACAGCAGAATAGTGACTGCAGCTCTGGAGGTGACTGTAGGATAAGACACGATGTAACAGCAGAATAGTGACTACAGCACTGGAGGTGACTGGAGGATAACACCCGATGTAACAGCAGAATACTGATTGCAGCTCTGGAGGTGACTGGAGGATGAGACCTGATGTAACAGCAGAATAGTAACTGCAGCTCTGGAAGTGACTGGAGGATGAGACATGATGTAAGAGCAGAATAGTGACTGCAGCTCTGGAGGTGACTGGATAATAAGACACAATGTAACCACAGAATAGTGATTGCAGCTCTGGAGGTTACTGGAGGAAAAAACATAATGTAACAGCAAAATAGTGACTGCAGCTCTGGAGGTGACTGGAGGATAAGACACAATGTAACAGCAGAATAGTGACTGCAGCTCTTGAGGTGACTGAAGAATAAGACACAATGTAACCACAGAATAGTGAGTGCAGCTCTGGAGGTGACTGGAGGATATGACATGATGTAAGAGCAGAATAGTGAGTGCAGCTCTGGAGGTGACTGGAGGATAAAACACGATGTAACAACAGAATAATGACTGCAGCTCTGGTGGTGACTGGAGGATAAGACACGATGTAACAGCAGAATAGTGAGTGCAGCTCTGGAGGTGAATGGAGGATAAGACATGATGTAACAGCAGAATAGTGACTGTAGCTCTGGAGGTGACTGGAGGATAAGACACAATGTAATGGTAGAATAGTTACTGCAGCTCTGGAGGTGACTGGAGGATAAGACACAATGTAACAGCATAATAGTGAGTGTAGCTATGGAGGTGACTGGAGGATAAGACATGATGTAACAGCAGAATAGTGACTGCAGCTCTGGAGGTGACTGGAGGATGAGACCTGATGTAACAGCAGAATAGTATCGGCAGCTCTGGAAGTGACTGGAGGGTAAGACACAATGTAATGGTAGAATAGTGAGTGCAGCTCTGGAGATGACGAGGATAAGACCTAATGTAACAGCAGAATAGTGACTGCAGCTCTGGAGGTGACTGGAGGATAATACATGATATAACAGTAGAATAGTGACTGCAGCTCTGGAGGTGACTGTGGAATAAGACATGATGTAACAGCAGAATATTGATTGCAGCTCTGGAGGAGACTGGAGGATAAGACATGATATAACAGCAGAATAGTGACTGCAGCTCTGGAAGTGACTGGAGGATAAGACACAATGTAATGGTAGAATAGTTACTGCAGCTCTGGAGGTGACTGGAGGATAAGACACAATGTAACAGCATAATAGTGAGTGTAGCTATGGAGGTGACTGGAGGATAAGACATGATGTAACAGTAGAATAGTGAGTGCAGCTCTGGAGGTGACTGGAGGATGAGACCTGATGTAACAGCAGAATAGTATCGGCAGCTCTGGAAGTGACTGGAGGGTAAGACACAATGTAATGGTAGAATAGTGAGTGCAGCTCTGGAGGTGACTGGAGGATAAGACCTGATGTAACAGCAGAATAGTGATTGCAGCTCTGGAGATGACGAGGATAAGACCTGATGTAACAGCAGAATAGTGATTGCAGCTCTGGAGGTGACTGGAGGATAATACATGATATAACAGTAGAATAGTGACTGCAGCTCTGGAGGTGACTGTGGAATAAGACATGATGTAACAGCAGAATACTGATTGCAGCTCTGGAGGAGACTGGAGGATGAGACATGATATAACAACAGAATAGTGACCGTAGCTCTGGAGGTGACTGGAGGATAAGACATGATGTAACAGCAGAATAGTGACCGTAGCTCTGGAGGTGACTGGAGGATAAGACACAATGTAATGGTGGAATAGTTACTGCAGCTCTGGAGGTGACTGGAGGATAAGACATGATGTAACAGCAGAATAGTGACCGTAGCTCTGGAGGTGAATGGAGGATAAGACACAATGTAATGGTAGAATAGTTACTGCAGCTCTGGAGGTGACTGGAGGATAAGACATGATGTAACAGCAGAATAGTGACCGTAGCTCTGGAGGTGACTGGAGGATAAGACACAATGTAATGGTAGAATAGTTACTGCAGCTCTGGAGGTGACTGGAGGATAAGACATGATGTAACAGCAGAATAGTGACCGTAGCTCTGGAGGTGACTGGAGGATAAGACACAATGTAATGGTAGAATAGTTACTGCAGCTCTGGAGGTGACTGGAGGATAAGACCTGATGTAGCAGCAGAATAGTGACTGTAGCTCTGGAGGTGACTGGAGGATAAGACACAATGTAATGGTAGAATAGTTACTGCAGCTCTGGAGATGACGAGGATAAGACCTGAAGTAACAGCAGAATAGTGACTGCAGCTCTAGAAGTGACTGGGGGATAAGATATGATGTAACAGCAGAATACTGATCGCAGCTCTGGAGGTGACTTGAGGATAAGACACAATGTACCAGCAGAATAGTGATTGCAGCTCTGGAGGTGACTGGAGGATAAGACACGATGTAACAGCAGAATAGTGACTGCAGCTCTGGAGGTGACTGGAGGATAAGGCATGATGTAACAGCAGAATAGTGATTGCAGCTCTGGAGGTGACTGGAGGATAAGACATGATGTAACAGCAGAATAGTGATTGCAGCTCTGGAGGTGACTGGAGGATGAGACATGATGTAACAGCAGAATAGTGATTGCAGCTCTGGAGGTGATTGGAGGAACAGATGTGATATAGATCACTACGCGATTGAGCGGAGGCCACCGCACAGTGGATAGTGGCACATAACATACACCTGACACTGCGCTCTTCCCTGCAGCAGTATACTCTGAATTACAGCTCTGGAGGCGGCTGCTGCAGCCTCTGGATAATGGGTTATATGGAGGCTTATTCCATAAAATAAAGCCGCGCTCAGCTCCATCATCCGACACTCCCGCCCGGATTATGGCGGATTATCTGGGCTGTTTACCGCGGAGCCACATAAAATTAGGAGGAATAATACGGCAGCTAAATATAGACAGGCGCAGGATAATGACAGCGCGGCGCCTGCTGGCACTGCCGAAAACCACTGCTGACCACTAATCCTAAATCCACCCGGACAGGGGGCGATAACAGTGCCCTCATATGTGCTGACTACTGTCACTAACGAGACAACAGTGCCCTCACATGTGCTGACTACTGTCACTAACGAGATAACAGTGCCCTCATATGTGCTGACTACTGTCACTGACGAGACAACAGTGCCCTCATATGTGCTGACTACTGTCACTAACGAGACAACAGTGCCCTCACATGTGCTGACTACTGTCACTAACGAGACAACAGTGCCCTCATATGTGCTGACTACTGTCACTGACGAGATAACAGTGCCCTCACATGTGCTGACTACTGTCACTAACGAGACGACAGTGCCCTCATATGTGCTGACTACTGTGACTGACGAGACAACAGTGCCCTCATATCTGCTGACTACTGTCACTGACGAGACAACAGTGCCCTCATATGTGCTGACTACTGTCACTGACGAGATAACAGTGCCCTCACATGTGCTGACTACTGTCACTAACGAGACAACAGTGCCCTCATATGTGCTGACTACTGTCACTAACGAGACAACAGTGCCCTCATATGTGCTGACTACTGTCACTGACGAGATAACAGTGCCCTCACATGTGCTGACTACTGTCACTAACGAGACGACAGTGCCCTCATATGTGCTGACTACTGTGACTGACGAGACAACAGTGCCCTCATATCTGCTGACTACTGTGACTGACGAGACAACAGTGCCCTCATATGTGCTGACTACTGTCACTGACGAGATAACAGTGCCCTCACATGTGCTGACTACTGTCACTAACGAGATAACAGTGCCCTCATATGTGCTGACTACTGTGACTGACGAGACAACAGTGCCCTCATATCTGCTGACTACTGTCACTGACGAGATAACAGTGCCCTCATATGTGCTGACTACTGTCACTAACGAGATAACAGTGCCCTCATATGTGCTGACTACTGTCACTGACGAGATAACAGTGCCCTCATATGTGCTGACTAGTCACTGACGAGATAACAGTGCCCTCATATGTGCTGACTAATGTCACTGACGAGATAACAGTGCCCTTATATGTGCTGACTACTGTCACTGATGAGACAACAGTGCCCCCACATGTGCTGACTACTGTCACTGACGAGATAACAGTGCCCCCACATGTGCTGACTACTGTCACTGACGAGATAACAGTGCCCCCACATGTGCTGACTACTGTCACTGACGAGATAACAGTGCCCCCACATGTGCTGACTACTGTCACTGACGAGACAACAGTGCCCTCATATGTGATGACTACTGTCACTGACGAGATCACAGTGCCCTCATATGTGCTGACTACTGTCACTGACGAGATAACAGTGCCCTCACATGTGCTGACTACTGTCACTGACGAGATAACAGTGCCCCCACATGTGCTGACTACTGTCACTGACGAGATAACAGTGCCCTCATATGTGCTGACTACTGTCACTGATGAGATAACAGTGCCTTCATATGTGCTGACTACTGTCACTGACGAGATAACAGTGCCCCCACATGTGCTGACTACTGTCACTGACGAGACAACAGTGCCCTCATATGTGCTGACTACTGTCACTGACGAGATAACAGTGCCTTCATATGTGCTGACTACTGTCACTGACGAGATAACAGTGCCCTCATATGTGCTGACTACTGTCACTGACGAGATAACAGTGCCCCCACATGTGCTGACTACTGTCACTGACGAGATAACAGTGCCCTCATATGTGCTGACTACTGTCACTGATGAGATAACAGTGCCCTCATATGTGCTGACTACTGTCACTGACGAGATAACAGTGCCCTCATATGTGCTGACTACTGTCACTGACGAGATAACAGTGCCCCCACAAGTGCTGACTACTGTCACTGACGAGATAACAGTGCCCTCATATGTGCTGACTACTGTCACTGATGAGATAACAGTGCCTTCATATGTGCTGACTACTGTCACTGACGAGATAACAGTGCCCTCATATGTGCTGACTACACTCAGGACGGAGATAACAGTGCCCTCATATGTGCTGACTACTGTCACTGACGAGATAACAGTGCCCTCACATGTGCTGACTACTGTCACTGACGAGATAACAGTCCCCTCATATGTGCTGACTACTGTCATTGACGAGATAACAGTGCCCTCATATGTGCTGACTACTGTCACTAACGAGACAACAGTGCCCTCATATGTGCTGACTACTGTCACTAACGAGACAACAGTGCCCTCATATGTGCTGACTACTATCACTAACGAGATAACAGTGCCCTCATATGTGCTGACTACTGTCACTGACGAGATAACAGTGCCCTCATATGTGCTGACTACTGTCACTAACGAGACAACAGTGCCCTCACATGTGCTGACTACTGTCACTAACGAGACAACAGTGCCCTCATATGTGCTGACTACTGTCACTGAGGAGATAACAGTGCCCTCATACAGTCATATGAAAAAGTTTGTGCACCCCTATTATGGTAACCTTTTATCTTTATAACAATTTGGGTTTTTGCTATTTCAGTTTCCACAGAAAATGTGCAATCCGCATTTAAACTAAACTTGACCGGTGCATAAGTATGGGCACCTCAACATAAAAGTGACATTAATATTTTGTAGATCCTCCTTTTGCAGAAATCACAGCCTCTAGTGGCTTCCTGTAGCTGTTAATGAGCTCCTGGATCCTGGATGAAGGTAGATTTGACCATTCCTGTTTACAAAACAATTCCAGTTCAGGTAAGTTTGATGGTCGCCGAGCATGGACAGCCGCTTCACATCATCCCACAGATGTTCAATGATATTCAGGTCTGGGGACTGGGATGGCCATTCCAGAACATTGTAATTGTTCCTCTGCATGAATGCCTGAGTAGATTTGGAGCAGTGTTTTGGGTCATTGTCTTGCTGAAATATCCATCCCCTGCGTAACTTCAACTTCATCACTGATTCTTGCACATTATTGTCAAGAATCTGCTGATACTGAGTTGAATCCATGCGACCCTCAACTTTAACAAGATTCCCGGTGCCGGCATTGGCCACACAGCCCCAAAGCATGATGGAACCTCCACCAAATGTTACTGTGGGTAGCAAGTGCTTTTCTTGGAATGCCGTGTTTTTTTGCCTCCATGCATAACGCCTTTTTGTATGACCAAACAGCTCAATCTTTGTTTCATCAGTCCACAGGACCTTCTTCCAAAATGTAACTGGCTTGTCCAAATGTGCTTTTGCATACCTCAGGCGACTCTGTTTGTGGCGTGCTGCAGAAACGGCTTCTTTCGCATCACTCTCCCATACAGCTTCTCCTTGTGCAACGTGCGCTGTATTGTTGACCGATGCACAGTGACACCATCTGCAGCAAGATGATGCTGCAGGTCTTTGGAGCTGGTCTGTGGATTGTCCTTGACTGTTCTCACCATTCTTCTTCTCTGCCTTTCTGATATTTTTCTTGGCCTGCCACTTCTGGACTTAACAAGAACTGTACCTGTCATTTTCCATTTCCTTACTATGTTCCTCACAGTGGAAACTGACAGGTTAACTCTCTGAGACAACTTTTTGTACCTTCCCCTGAACAACTATGCTGAATAATCTTTGTTTTCAGATCATTTGAGAGTTGTTTTGAGGAGCCCATGATGCCACTCTTCATAGGAGATTCAAATAGGAGAACAACTTGCAAGTGGCCACCTTAAATACCTTTCCTCATGATTGGATACACCTGCCTATGAAGTTCAAAGCTCAATGAGGTTACAAAACCAATTTAGTGCTTTAGTAAGTCAGTAAAAAGTAGTTAGGAGGGTTCAAATCAAGAAATTGATAAGGGTACCCATACTTTTGCACCGGTCACATTTAGTTAAAATGCGGCTTGCACATTTTCTGTTAGTACAATAAACCTCATTTCAATCCAGAAATATTACTCAGTCCATCAGTTATTAGATATATGAACCTGAAATAGCAAAAACCCAAATTGTTATAAAGAAAAAAGGTTACCATTAATAGGGGTGCCCAAACTTTTACATATGACTGTATGTGCTGACTACTTCCATCTTTTTATCTATAGGTGTTCAGCCAAAATCGTGGTTTGTGGTATCATTTGCCACATATGTAAAAACCTTAAAAAGATGAATATAGATACCTAAACTGAGTGTGGTGCAATAAGAGTGTGGTGCAATGCTCTGCGGGGCAGCGATACCGTGTATTGGGATTATTAGTACGGGGGAGCTGGATGCGGGGATCTGCTGTCGCGGTGAAACCTATTGGTTAATAGCAGATTTCTTTTTAACAAGGTTTCACTTCTCCATGATCTGATGGTAATGCTGAACATAACATAGAGCGCAATCTGCAGCACAGAGGATTTCAGGAGCTGTGTACCCAGCACTCAGTTTCCTATAAAGAGCTCAGGCAGACGAGTGTATTCCACCAATATACATGGGAGCCCGCTGCACCGGGCGGATGTCACCCGCAGAGGTGTACAGGGACTGAGCATGCTCCGAGCGCTCAGCCTGATCATCACAATAAAGGCACGCCGTCCCCCGAATTGTCATACATCGTATTATAGTAGGACGCACTTGTCAGTTTCCTTCACCTTCCTCCTCACTTCCTTCCTATTTTTTTGCAGACAGGAAATGATCTTAGTAGAGAAACAGAGACGCCCGCACCCCCATACAGTACAGGGTCAGCACCGTAGTGCCATAATACACATGACCGTCCAAACACAGAGACTAGCCTTATATAGTACTACCCGCCATATTAGTGGTGATATAATACTACCCGCCACATTAGTGGTGATATAATACTACCGGCCATATTAGTGGTGATATAATACTACCCGCCACATTAGTGGTGATATAATACTACCGGCCATATTAGTGGTGATATAATACTACCGGCCATATTAGTGGTGATATAATACTACCGGCCATATTAGTGGTGATATAATACTACCGGCCATATTAGTGGTGATATAATACTACCGGCCATATTAGTGGTGATATAATACTACCGGCCATATTAGTGGTGATATAATACTACCCGCCACATTAGTGGTGATATAATACTACCGGCCATATTAGTGGTGATATAATACTACCCGCCACATTAGTGGTGATATAATACTACCGGCCATATTAGTGGTGATATAATACTACCCGCCACATTAGTGGTGATATAATACTACCGGCCATATTAGTGGTGATATAATACTACCGGCCATATTAGTGGTGATATAATACTACCGGCCATATTAGTGGTGATATAATACTACCGGCCATATTAGTGGTGATATAATACTACCTGCCATATTAGTGGTGATATAATACTACCGGCCATATTAGTGGTGATATAATACTACCCGCCATATTAGTGGTGATATAATACTACCCGCCATATTAGTGGTGATATAATACTACCGGCCACATTAGTGGTGATATAATACTACCGGCCATATTAGTGGTGATATAATACTACCCGCCATATTAGTGGTGATATAATACTACCGGCCATATTAGTGGTGATATAATACTACCGGCCATATTAGTGGTGATATAATACTACCTGCCATATTAGTGGTGATATAATACTACCGGCCATATTAGTGGTGATATAATACTACCCACCATATTAGTGGTGATATAATACTACCGGCCATATTAGTGGTGATATAATACTACCGGCCATATTAGTGGTGATATAATACTACCCGCCATATTAGTGGTGATATAATACTACCCGCCATATTAGTGGTGATATAATACTACCCGCCATATTAGTGGTGATATAATACTACCCGCCATATTAGTGGTGATATAATACTACCCGCCATATTAGTGGTGATATAATACTACCCGCCATATTAGTGGTGATATAATACTACCCACCATATTAGTGGTGATATAATACTACCGGCCATATTAGTGGTGATATAATACTACCGGCCATATTAGTGGTGATATAATACTACCGGCCACATTAGTGGTGATATAATACTACTCGCCATATTAGTGGTGATATAATACTACCCGCCATATTAGTGGTGATATAATACTACCCGCCATATTAGTGGTGATATAATACTACCCGCCATATTAGTGGTGATATAATACTACCTGCCATATTAGTGGTGATATAATACTACCCGCCATATTAGTGGTGATATAATACTACCCGCCATATTAGTGGTGATATAATACTACCGGCCATATTAGTGGTGATATAATACTACCCACCATATTAGTGGTGATATAATACTACCTGCCATATTAGTGGTGATATAATACTACCGGCCATATTAGTGGTGATATAATACTACCGGCCACATTAGTGGTGATATAATACTACCGGCCATATTAGTGGTGATATAATACTACCGGCCACATTAGTGGTAATATAATACTACCGGCCACATTAGTGGTGATATAATACTACCGGCCATATTAGTGGTGATATAATACTACCCGCCATATTAGTGGTGATATAATACTACCCGCCATATTAGTGGTGATATAATACTACCCGCCATATTAGTGGTGATATAATACTACCCGCCATATTAGTGGTGATATAATACTACCGGCCATATTAGTGGTGATATAATACTACCCGCCATATTAGTGGTGCTATAATACTACCCGCCATATTAGTGGTGATATAATACTACCGGCCATATTAGTGGTGATATAATACTACCGGCCATATTAGTGGTGATATAATACTACCCGCCATATTAGTGGTGATATAATACTACCGGCCATATTAGTGGTGATATAATACTACCCGCCATATTAGTGGTGATATAATACTACCGGCCATATTAGTGGTGATATAATACTACCAGCCATATTAGTGGTGATATAATACTACCCGCCATATTAGTGGTGATATAATACTACCGGCCATATTAGTGGTGATATAATACTACCCGCCATATTAGTGGTGATATAATACTACCGGCCATATTAGTGGTGATATAATACTACCCGCCATATTAGTGGTGATATAATACTACCGGCCATATTAGTGGTGATATAATACTACCCGCCATATTAGTGGTGATATAATACTACCGGCCATATTAGTGGTGATATAATACTACCCGCCATATTAGTGGTGATATAATACTACCGGCCATATTAGTGGTAATATAATACTACCCGCCATATTAGTGGTGATATAATACTACCGGCCATATTAGTGGTGATATAATACTACCGGCCATATTAGTGGTGATATAATACTACCCGCCATATTAGTGGTGATATAATACTACCGGCCATATTAGTGGTGATATAATACTACCCGCCATATTAGTGGTGATATAATACTACCGGCCATATTAGTGGTGATATAATACTACCGGCCATATTAGTGGTGATATAATACTACCCGCCATATTAGTGGTGATATAATACTACCGGCCACATTAGTGGTGATATAATACTGTCGGCCATATTAGTGGGGGTATAATACTACCGGCCATATTAGTGGTGATATAATACTACCCGCCATATTAGTGGTGATATAATACTACCCGCCACATTAGTGGTGATATAACACTACCGGCCATATTAGTGGTGATATAATACTACCGGCCATATTAGTGGTGGTATAATACTGTCGGCCATATTAGTGGTGGTATAATACTACCCGCCATATTAGTGGTGATATAATACTACCGGCCATATTAGTGGTGATATAATACTACCGGCCATATTAGTGGTGGTATAATACTGTCGGCCATATTAGTGGTGGTATAATACTACCCGCCATATTAGTGGTGGTATAATACTACCCGCCATATTAGTGGTGATATAATACTACCGGCCATATTAGTGGTGATATAATACTGTCGGCCATATTAGTGGTGGTATAATACTACCCGCCATATTAGTGGTGGTATAATACTACCCGCCATATTAGTGGTGATATAATACTACCGGCCATATTAGTGGTGGTATAATACTGTCGGCCATATTAGTGGTGATATAATACTACCGGCCATATTAGTGGTGATATAATACTACCCGCCACATTAGTGGTGATATAATACTACCCGCCATATTAGTGGTGATATAATACTACCCGCCATATTAGTGGTGATATAATACTGTCGGCCATATTAGTGGTGGTATAATACTGTCGGCCATATTAGTGGTGGTATAATACTGTCGGCCATATTAGTGGTGATATAATACTACCGGCCATATTAGTGGTGATATAATACTACCCGCCACATTAGTGGTCACATAGTGTTACGCGCCATATTATCCATGATATCTCTGGTCACTATGGGGTCCCTTTTTGGCTGTGTCTGGGGGTCTCGGAGGGGCTTGTGTCTATTTTCTACCCCATGAGCCATGTCCTGGCCGGTGGTCATTGCTGTAGACGACCGCCACAGTCTGTCTAGGACTCGGCCCAGAATTCCATCACGTGGCGTGACCTCCGCCTGTCGGTTGCGGTGGACGACAGCCAATATCAGCAGGAAGATCAGCCAACACCTGTTCACATGAATGATATATACCGCCACACAGTGCTGAAAGCGTCCATCACCCGCATGGAGCCGAGGGCTGAGATACTGTCAGTGCTGGGTACCTGCATCTCAGCCTCTTATGTATGGATGCAGCCGCTCAGATACCACATAACAGCGCCACGTTCCAGCACTGACGCCATCAATGGTAGCGTCACCCAGCTTTCCCTCGCTCCTGAATGACAGACAGGGCTGATGGGCCCATCCCTGTGGAAGTGTCATGGCCGCCTGGCACTCGCCCCAAAAACTGATAGAACTAAAAATTAAAAGGAAAAAGAAAATAAATGATGTTAATTATGTACTTTGTGTTCTCCAAGACTTGTAAATAAAGTTTATTTAAGGACCACCTTACTGTAAATACTATGGACGTCCATAGCAACCAATCAGAGTCTAGCTTTCATTTTCAGACCTGCTCTGGATGGAATGGAAGCTAGAATCTGATTGGTTGCTGAGGAATTTTCTGTGTAAACACATTCTGGACGATCTTCAATAAACTTTATTTGTATAATGACGATTGTTGATGTAAGGTTTTGTTGCCGTCTGCGGTTGTGCGGTGATGGCGGTCAGAGGGTTAATTCTGCCCCTGGTTACTAAAGTCTCCAGCAAAGCAGAGGGCAGGATGTGGGGGCGACTCGGGGGGTCGGAGAAATGTGGGAGATTTCACATTGGGGCCTACAGGCTTCATGTTCCACCCCAGAGTCAGGCTGCAAACGACCACGACCAGCGCCGACCATTACTGACAAACCCCGCCCCCCAGAAAATCCCCGAGACACAAGTGCCAGGAAGAAGAAAAGCACGACCAGCAGCGTCAGCCACTGTAATGTACCACAGAGTCACAGCCGGCGCTTATCCTCCAGAGCCGCACTCACTATTCTGCTGTTACAGCAGGTCTTATCTCCAGAGCTGCACTCACTATTCTGCTGTTACAGCAGGTCTTATCCTCCAGAGCTGCACTCACTATTCTGCTGTTACATCGTGTCTTATCCTCCAGAGCTGCACTCACTATTCTGCTGTTACAGCAGGTCTTATCCTCCAGAGCTGCACTCACTATTCTGCTGTTACATCGTGTCTTATCCTCCAGAGCTGCACTCACTATTCTACTGTTACAGCAGGTCTTATCCTCCAGAGCTGCACTCACTATTCTGCTGTTACAGCAGGTCTTATCCTCCAGAGCTGCACTCACTATTCTGCTGTTACATCGTGTCTTATCCTCCAGAGCTGCACTCACTATTCTGCTGTTACAGCAGGTCTTATCCTCCAGAGCTGCACTCACTATTCTGCTGTTACAGCAGGTCTTATCCTCCAGAGCTGCACTCACTATTCTACTGTTACAGCAGGTCTTATCCTCCAGAGCTGCACTCACTATTCTGCTGTTACAGCAGGTCTTATCCTCCAGAGCTGCACTCACTATTCTGCTGTTACATCGTGTCTTATCCTCCAGAGCTGCACTCACTATTTTGCTGTTACAGCAGGTCTTATCCTCCAGAGCTGCACTCACTATTCTGCTGTTACAGCAGGTCTTATCCTCCAGAGCTGCACTCACTATTCTGCTGTTACATCGTGTCTTATCCTCCAGAGCTGCACTCACTATTTTGCTGTTACAGCAGGTCTTATCCTCCAGAGCTGCACTCACTATTCTGCTGTTACAGCAGGTCTTATCCTCCAGAGCTGCACTCACTATTCTACTGTTACAGCAGGTCTTATCCTCCAGAGCTGCACTCACTATTCTGCTCTTACTTTGTGTCTTATCTTCTAGTCACCTCCAGAGCTGCAGTCTCTATTCTACTGTTACATTGTGTCTTATCCTCCAGAGCTGCACTCACTATTCTGCTGTTACTTTGTGTCTTATCCTCCAGTCACCTCCAGAGCTGCAGTCATTATTCTGCTGTTACTTTGTGTCTTATCTTCTAGTCACCTCCAGAGCTGCGGTCACTATTCTGCTGTTACAGCAGATTTTATCCTCCAGTCACCTCCAGAGCTGCAGTCATTATTCTGCTGTTACATTGTGTCTTATCCTCCAGAGCTACATTCACTATTCTGCTCTTACTTTGTGCTTTATCTTCTAGTCACCTCCAGAGCTGCACTCATTATTCTGCTGTTACTTTGTGTCTTATCTTCTAGTCACCTCCAGAGCTGCAGTCTCTATTCTACTGTTACATTGTGTCTTATCCTCCAGTCACCTCCAGAGCTGCACTCACTATTCTGCTGTTACTTTGTGTCTTATCCTCCAGTCACCTCCAGAGCTGCAGTCATTATTCTGCTGTTACTTTGTGTCTTATCTTCTAGTCACCTCCAGAGCTGCAGTCGCTATTCTGCTGTTACTTTGTGCTTTATCTTCTAGTCACCTCCAGAGCTGCAGTCATTATTCTGCTGTTACTTTGTGTCTTATCTTCTAGTCACCTCCAGAGCTGCACTCACTATTCTGCTGTTACTTTGTGTCTTATCCTCCAGGCACTATCAGAGCTGCAGTCATTATTCTGCTGTTACATAATATCTTATCCTCCAGTCACCTCCAGAGCTGCGATCACTATTCTGCTGTTACAGCAGATTTTATCCTCCAGTCACCTCCAGAGCTGCACTCACTATTCTGCTGTTACTTTGTGTCTTATCCTCCAGTCACCTCCAGAGCTGCAGTCATTATTCTGCTGTTACATAATATCTTATCCTCCAGTCACCTCCAGAGCTTCGGTCACTATTCTGCTGTTACAGCAGATTTTATCCTCCAGTCACCTCCAGAGCTGCAGTCACTATTCTGCTGTTACTTTGTGTCTTATTCTCCAGGCACTTCCAGAGCTGCAGTCATTATTCTGCTGTTACATAATATCTTATCCTCCAGTCACCTCCAGAGCTGCGGTCACTATTCTGCTGTTACAGCAGATTTTATCCTCCAGTCACCTCCAGAGCTGCACTCACTATTCTGCTGTTACATCGTGTCTTATCCTCCAGAGCTGCACTCACTATTCTGCTGTTACAGCAGGTCTTATCCTCCAGAGCTGCACTCACTATTCTGCTGTTACAGCAGGTCTTATCCCCCAGAGATGCACTCACTATTCTGCTGTTACAGCAGGTCTTATCCTCCAGAGCTGCACTCACTATTCTGCTGTTACAGCAGGTCTTATCCTCCAGCCACCTCCAGAGCTGCGGTCACTTTTCTGCGGTTACATCATGTCTTATCCTCCAGAGCTGCAGTCATTATTCTACTGTTAAATTATGTCTTATCCTCCAGTCACCTCCAAAGCTGCATTCACTATTCTGCTGTTACATCGTGTCTTATCCTCCAGTCACCTCCAGAGCTGCAGTCACTATTCTGCTGTTACATTGTGTCTTATCCTCCAGAGCTGCATTCACTATTCTGCTCTTACTTTGTGCTTTATCTTCTAGCCACCTCCAGAGCTGCACTCACTATTCTGCTGTTACTTTGTGTCTTATCTTCTAGTCACCTCCAGAGCTGCAGTCATTATTCTGCTGTTACTTTGTGTCTTATCTTCTAGTCACCTCCAGAGCTGCAGTCGCTATTCTGCTGTTACTTTGTGCTTTATCTTCTAGTCACCTCCAGAGCTGCACTCACTATTCTGCTGTTACTTTGTGTCTTATCTTCTAGTCACCTCCAGAGCTGCAGTCTCTATTCTACTGTTACATTGTGTCTTATCCTCCAGTCACCTCCAGAGCTGCACTCACTATTCTGCTGTTACTTTGTGTCTTATCCTCCAGTCACCTCCAGAGCTGCAGTCATTATTCTGCTGTTACTTTGTGTCTTATCTTCTAGACACCTCCAGAGCTGCACTCCCTATTCTGCTGTTACTTTGTGTCTTATCCTCCAGGCACTTCCAGAGCTGCAGTCATTATTCTGCTGTTACATAATATCTTATCCTCCAGTCACCTCCAGAGCTGCGGTCACTATTCTGCTGTTACAGCAGATTTTATCCTCCAGTCACCTCCAGAGCTGCGGTCACTATTCTGCTGTTACAGCAGATTTTATCCTCCAGTCACCTCCAGAGCTGCAGTCATTATTCTGCTGTTACATAATATCTTATCCTCCAGTCACCTCCAGAGCTGCGGTCACTATTCTGCTGTTACAGCAGATTTTATCCTCCAGTCACCTCCAGATCTGCAGTCACTATTCTGCTGTTACTTTGTGTCTTATCCTCCAGGCACTTCCAGAGCTGCAGTCATTATTCTGCTGTTACATAATATCTTATCCTCCAGTCACCTCCAGAGCTGCGGTCACTATTCTGCTGTTACATCAGGTCTTATCCTCCAGTAACCTCCAGAGCTGCAGTCATTATTCTGCCGTTACTTTGTGTCTTATCCTCCAGTCACCTCCAGAGCTGCACTCACTATTCTGCTGTTACATCAGGTCTTATCCTCCAGTAACCTCCAGAGCTGCAGTCATTATTCTGCCGTTACTTTGTGTCTTATCCTCCAGTCACCTCCAGAGCTGCAGTCACTATTCTGCTGCTACATCAGGTCTTATCCTCCAGTCACCTCCAGAGCTGCAGTCACTATTCTGCCGTTACTTTGTGTCTTATCCTCCAGTCACCTCCAGAGCTGCAGTCACTATTCTGCTGCTACATCGTGTCTTATCCTTTAGTGAAATCTCTTTTTGCTGTTAGTGAATAGGAATATTCTTATTTACCTCCAGTGGCTGGAATCCCGTCTTACCCAATACTCCTCACAGCTGAGGGTTCGTCACACTGTATCCAAACAATCGTCTGTGAGATAAACTGATACATTGTAACAGAGCACCAGCGCAGCTGCGGGGCTTGTGGGGCATTATCTGCACTGCTGCATTGTGACGGACCCTCAGCGGTGGGAGACTTTAGTGCGGCTTTTGTTATTTTGGATTTTATCTTCTTTGTGATTACGACGGAGAAAAGACCGAAAATAGCAGAAAATGAGATAAAATTTTCCAGCCCCTAAATCTCCTGCCAAAAACCGCAGAATAAACAGGTCATACATCTCCAGGAGGAGGACACGTCTAATTACAGATAGGATGTGGTCACGTCAGTGCTGCAGTATGCACGCAGCTCCGGAGGAAGCGTGAGCACAGATTTAAAGGGACATTCCCATCTCAGACCTTTATGGCATATAGGGGAGCATTCACTAACATGCATCCGGAGCAGCGTTCACAGTGCTTGTACCCAATGCCCCGTCCCGAGCACGTCTCCTATCAGTGGGGTGGCGTTCCCCTTTAAGTGATGAAGCATCAGAAATACAAGTGCTGACCCCTCTGCTCTTCTGTCACAGACCACGTGAAGGTCAGACTGGTCCGAGGAGATATCTCGTCTGTGGCAGACGTCCAGGCCGCCCTCCGCGGAGCCCACCTGGTCATACACACGGCCAGCCTGGTGGACGTATGGGGTCGTGTCCCGGCCAGCAAGATCACACAGGTCAATGTGACAGGTAAGAAAAAGCACCACAAGTGGAAAACCACGACTCGCCTGACACCGATGTGACCCCTGGGATATATGGAGTTCAATGAAGAATATCCCAAGGGTGGAGATCAGAAATCCACGACGTCACCGGACTGCGGAAATCACAGCGATTAATTCAGACGACACGCCGCGGTATTATCTGCACCGAAAACCGCAGTACTCACTAACTAGAGAAAAGTGGAAACCCAACCAGCTATATAACTGCTATAATACTGCCCCCTATGTACAGGAATATAACTGCTATAATACTGCCCCCTATATACAAGAATATAACTACTATAATACTGCCCCTATGTACAGGAATATAACTGCTATAATACTGCCCCCTATGTACAGGAATATAACTGCTATAATACTGCCCCCCTATGTACAGGAATATAACTGCTATAATACTGCCCCCCTATGTACAGGAATATAACTGCTATAATACTGCCCCCCTATGTACAGGAATATAACTGCTATAATACTGCCCCCTATGTACAGGAATATAACTGCTATAATACTGCCCCCTATGTACAGGAATATAACTGCTATAATACTGCCCCCTATGTACAGGAATATAACTGCTATAATACTGCCCCCTATGTACAGGAATATAACTGCTATAATACTGCCTTTATGTACAAGAATAGAACTACTATAATACTGCTCCTATGTACAAGAATATAACTACTATAATACTGCTCCCTATGTACAAGAATATAACTACTATAATACTGCCCCTATATACAAGAATATAACTGCTATAATACTGCTCCCTATGTACAAGAATATAACTACTATAATACTGCTCCTATGTACAAGGATATAACTACTATAATACTGCCCCTATGTACAAGAATATAACTACTATAATACTGCCCCTATGTACAAGAATATAACTACTATAATACTGCCCCTATGTACAAGAATATAACTGCTATAATACTGCCCCCTATATACAAGAATATAACTACTATAATACTGCCCCTATGTACAGGAATATAACTGCTATAATACTGCCCCCTATGTACAGGAATATAACTGCTATAATACTGCCCCCCTATGTACAGGAATATAACTGCTATAATACTGCCCCCCTATGTACAGGAATATAACTGCTATAATACTGCCCCCCTATGTACAGGAATATAACTGCTATAATACTGCCCCCTATGTACAGGAATATAACTGCTATAATACTGCCCCCTATGTACAGGAATATAACTGCTATAATACTGCCCCCTATGTACAGGAATATAACTGCTATAATACTGCCCCCTATGTACAGGAATATAACTGCTATAATACTGCCTTTATGTACAAGAATAGAACTACTATAATACTGCTCCTATGTACAAGAATATAACTACTATAATACTGCTCCCTATGTACAAGAATATAACTACTATAATACTGCCCCTATATACAAGAATATAACTGCTATAATACTGCTCCCTATGTACAAGAATATAACTACTATAATACTGCCCTTATGTACAAGAATATAACTACTATAATACTGCCCCCTATGTACAAGAATATAACTACTGTAATACTGCCCCCTATATACAAGAATATAACTACTATAATACTGCCCCCTATATACAAGAATATAACTACTATAATACTGCCCCTATATACAAGAATATAACTACTATAATACTGCCCCCTATGTACAAGAATATAACTATTATAATACTGCCCCTATATACAAGAATATAACTACTACAATACTGCTCCTATGTACAAGAATATAACTACTATAATACTGCTCCCTATGTACAAGAATATAACTACTATAATACTGCCCCTATATACAAGAATATAACTACTATAATACTGCCCCCTATGTACAAGAATATAACTACTATAATACTGCCCCTATATACAAGAATATAACTACTATAATACTGCCCCCTATGTACAAGAATATAACTACTATAATACTGCCCCTATGTACAAGAATATAACTACTATAATACTGCCCCTATGTACAAGAATATAACTACTATAATACTGCTCCCTATGTACAAGAATATAACTACTATAATACTGCCCATATGTACAGGAATATAACTACTATAATACTGCCCCCTATGTACAAGAATATAACTACTATAATACTGCTCCTATGTACAGGAATATAACTACTATAATACTGCCCCCTATGTACAAGAATATAACTGCTATAATACTGCCCCTATGTACAAGAATATAAATACTATAATACTGCCCCTATGTACAAGAATATAACTACTATAATACTGCCCCTATATACAAGAATATAACTACTATAATACTGCCCCTATATACAAGAATATAACTACTATAATACTGCCCCCTATGTACAAGAATATAACTACTATAATACTGCCCCTATATACAAGAATATAACTACTATAATACTGCCCCCTATGTACAAGAATATAACTACTATAATACTGTCCCTATGTACAAGAATATAACTACTATAATACTGCCCCCTATGTACAAGAATATAACTACTATAATACTGCCCCCTATATACAAGAATATAACTACTATAATACTGCCTCTATGTACAAGAATATAACTACTATAATACTGCCCCCTATGTACAAGAATATAACTACTATAATACTGCCCCTATATACAAGAATATAACTACTATAATACTGCCTCTATGTACAAGAATATAACTACTATAATACTGCCCCCTATATACAAGAATATAACTACTATAATACTGCCTCTATGTACAAGAATATAACTACTATAATACTGCCCCCTATGTACAAGAATATATCTACTATAATACTGCCTCCTATGTACAAGAATATAACTACTATAATACTGCTCCTATGTACAAGAATATATCTACTATAATACAGCCCCTATGTACAAGAATATAACTACTATAATACTGCCCCCTATGTACAAGAATATAACTACTATAATACTGCCCCTATGTACAAGAATATAACTACTATAATACTGCCCCTATGTACAAGAATATAACTACTATAATACTGCCCCTATGTACAAGAATATAACTACTATAATACTGCCCCTATGCACAAGAATATAACTACTATAATACTGCCCCTATGTACAAGAATATAACTACTATAATACTGCCCCTATGTACAAGAATATATCTACTATAATACAGCCCCTATGTACAAGAATATAACTACTATAATACTGCTCCTATGTACAAGAATATATCTACTATAATACAGCCCCTATGTACAAGAATATAACTACTATAATACTGCTCCTATGTACAAGAATATATCTACTATAATACAGCCCCTATGTACAAGAATATAACTACTATAATACTGCCCCCTATGTACAAGAATATAACTACTATAATACTGCCCCTATGTACAAGAATATAACTACTATAATACTGCCCCTATGTACAAGAATATAACTCCTATAATACTGCCCCTATGTACAAGAATATAACTCCTATAATACTGCCCCTATATACAAGAATATAACTACTATAATACTGCTCCCTATGTACAAGAATATATCTACTATAATACTGCCTCCTATGTACAAGAATATAACTACTATAATACTGCCCCTATGTACAAGAATATAACTACTATAATACTGCCCCTATGTACAAGAATATAACTACTATAATACTGCCCCTATATACAAGAATATAACTGCTATAATACTGCTCCCTATGTACAAGAATATAACTACTATAATACTGCTCCTATGTACAAGGATATAACTACTATAATACTGCTCCTATGTACAAGAATATAACTACTATAATACTGCCCCTATGTACAAGAATATAACTACTATAATACTGCCCCTATGTACAAGAATATAACTGCTATAATACTGCCCCCTATATACAAGAATATAACTACTATAATACTGCCCCTATGTACAGGAATATAACTGCTATAATACTGCCCCCTATGTACAGGAATATAACTGCTATAATACTGCCCCCCTATGTACAGGAATATAACTGCTATAATACTGCCCCCCTATGTACAGGAATATAACTGCTATAATACTGCCCCCTATGTACAGGAATATAACTGCTATAATACTGCCCCCTATGTACAGGAATATAACTGCTATAATACTGCCCCCTATGTACAGGAATATAACTGCTATAATACTGCCCCCTATGTACAGGAATATAACTGCTATAATACTGCCCCCTATGTACAGGAATATAACTGCTATAATACTGCCCCCTATGTACAGGAATATAACTGCTATAATACTGCCTTTATGTACAAGAATAGAACTACTATAATACTGCTCCTATGTACAAGAATATAACTACTATAATACTGCTCCCTATGTACAAGAATATAACTACTATAATACTGCCCCTATATACAAGAATATAACTGCTATAATACTGCTCCCTATGTACAAGAATATAACTACTATAATACTGCCCCTATGTACAAGAATATAACTACTATAATACTGCCCCCTATGTACAAGAATATAACTACTGTAATACTGCCCCCTATATACAAGAATATAACTACTATAATACTGCCCCCTATATACAAGAATATAACTACTATAATACTGCCCCTATATACAAGAATATAACTACTATAATACTGCCCCCTATGTACAAGAATATAACTATTATAATACTGCCCCTATATACAAGAATATAACTACTACAATACTGCTCCTATGTACAAGAATATAACTACTATAATACTGCTCCCTATGTACAAGAATATAACTACTATAATACTGCCCCTATATACAAGAATATAACTACTATAATACTGCCCCCTATGTACAAGAATATAACTACTATAATACTGCCCCTATATACAAGAATATAACTACTATAATACTGCCCCCTATGTACAAGAATATAACTACTATAATACTGCCCCTATGTACAAGAATATAACTACTATAATACTGCCCCTATGTACAAGAATATAACTACTATAATACTGCTCCCTATGTACAAGAATATAACTACTATAATACTGCCCATATGTACAGGAATATAACTACTATAATACTGCCCCCTATGTACAAGAATATAACTACTATAATACTGCTCCTATGTACAGGAATATAACTACTATAATACTGCCCCCTATGTACAAGAATATAACTGCTATAATACTGCCCCTATGTACAAGAATATAAATACTATAATACTGCCCCTATGTACAAGAATATAACTACTATAATACTGCCCCTATATACAAGAATATAACTACTATAATACTGCCCCTATATACAAGAATATAACTACTATAATACTGCCCCCTATGTACAAGAATATAACTACTATAATACTGCCCCTATATACAAGAATATAACTACTATAATACTGCCCCCTATGTACAAGAATATAACTACTATAATACTGTCCCTATGTACAAGAATATAACTACTATAATACTGCCCCCTATGTACAAGAATATAACTACTATAATACTGCCCCCTATATACAAGAATATAACTACTATAATACTGCCTCTATGTACAAGAATATAACTACTATAATACTGCCCCCTATGTACAAGAATATAACTACTATAATACTGCCCCTATATACAAGAATATAACTACTATAATACTGCCTCTATGTACAAGAATATAACTACTATAATACTGCCCCCTATATACAAGAATATAACTACTATAATACTGCCTCTATGTACAAGAATATAACTACTATAATACTGCCCCCTATGTACAAGAATATATCTACTATAATACTGCCTCCTATGTACAAGAATATAACTACTATAATACTGCTCCTATGTACAAGAATATATCTACTATAATACAGCCCCTATGTACAAGAATATAACTACTATAATACTGCCCCCTATGTACAAGAATATAACTACTATAATACTGCCCCTATGTACAAGAATATAACTACTATAATACTGCCCCTATGTACAAGAATATAACTACTATAATACTGCCCCTATGTACAAGAATATAACTACTATAATACTGCCCCTATGCACAAGAATATAACTACTATAATACTGCCCCTATGTACAAGAATATAACTACTATAATACTGCCCCTATGTACAAGAATATATCTACTATAATACAGCCCCTATGTACAAGAATATAACTACTATAATACTGCTCCTATGTACAAGAATATATCTACTATAATACAGCCCCTATGTACAAGAATATAACTACTATAATACTGCTCCTATGTACAAGAATATATCTACTATAATACAGCCCCTATGTACAAGAATATAACTACTATAATACTGCCCCCTATGTACAAGAATATAACTACTATAATACTGCCCCTATGTACAAGAATATAACTACTATAATACTGCCCCTATGTACAAGAATATAACTCCTATAATACTGCCCCTATGTACAAGAATATAACTCCTATAATACTGCCCCTATATACAAGAATATAACTACTATAATACTGCTCCCTATGTACAAGAATATATCTACTATAATACTGCCTCCTATGTACAAGAATATAACTACTATAATACTGCCCCTATGTACAAGAATATAACTCCTATAATACTGCCCCTATATACAAGAATATAACTACTATAATACTGCCCCTATGCACAAGAATATATCTACTATAATACTGCCTCCTATGTACAAGAATATAACTACTATAATACTGCTCCTATGTACAAGAATATATCTACTATAATACAGCCCCTATGTACAAGAATATAACTACTATAATACTGCCCCCTATGTACAAGAATATAACTACTATAATACTGCCCCTATGTACAAGAATATAACTACTATAATACTGCCCCTATGTACAAGAATATAACTCCTATAATACTGCCCCTATATACAAGAATATAACTACTATAATACTGCTCCCTATGTACAAGAATATAACTACTATAATACTGCCCCCTATGTACAAGAATATAACTACTATAATACTGCCCCCTATGTACAAGAATATAACTACTATAATACTGCCTCCTATGTACAAGAATATAACTACTATAATACTGCCCCCTATGTACAAGAATATAACTACTATAATACTGCCTCCTATGTACAAGAATATAACTACTATAATACTGCCCCTATGTACAAGAATATTACTACTATAAAACTGCCCCTATAGGAAAGAATATATCTACTATAATACTGCCTCTATGTACAAGAATATAACTACTATAATACTGCTCCTATGTACAAGAATATAACTACTATAATACTGCCTCCTATGTACAAGAATATAACTACTATAATACTGCCCCTATGTACAAGAATATAACTACTATAATACTGCCCCCTATATACAAGAATATATCTACTATAATACTGCTCCCTATGTACAAGAATATAACTACTATAATACTGCCTCCTATGTACAAGAATATTACTACTATAAAACTGCCCCTATAGGAAAGAATATATCTACTATATCACTGCTGTGGATGATGGTGCCATCCTCTGACTTTCGGGGGATATCACTCTTGTGCCGCTTTTTCCAGGATCGGTGTACGCTGCGGATTATTATACGCACATGTTGTAGATGACTGTTTTTCAGCCTCCGGAGCTGACATCCGTCCCGTTGTGAAGCCTCCATATAGTGATCAGGGCACAGACATGTAGTGTAGACTCCTCTCGTCATCCCATAGTATCATCTTACCTGAAAATGCAGATGAATATGTTGCAGTTCCAGCAATGGCCACCAGGTTACGATACTGAGCTGACATGAGTTGTATGGTGCAGGACTGTAGAGCAGGATGGCAGCTGCGGTACCCCAAATCCTCGGCCGTCTCCCCCCCTTGGCTGTCTCCCCCCCTTGGCCGTCTTCCCCCATCGGCCGTCTCCGCTCCTCGGTCGTCTCCCCCCTCGGCCATCCCCACCCCTCGGCCATCTCCCCCCTCAGCCGTCTCCCCACTCGGCCGTCTTCCCCCCTCGGCTGTCTCCCCTCCTCGGCCATCTCCACCCCTCGGCTGTTCCCCCTCCTCAGCTGTCTCCCCCCTCGACCGTTTCCCCCCTCGGCCGTCTCTCCTCCTCGGTCGTCTCCCCCCTCGGCCGTCTCTCCTCCTCGGTCGTCTCCCCCCTCGGCCATCCCCCCCCTTGGCTGTCTCCACCCCCCTGCCGTCTACCCCCCCTTGACCGTCTCCCCCTCTCGGCTGTCTCCCCCCCTCGGTCATCTCCCCACCTCGGTCGTCTCCCCTTCTCTGCCGTCTCCCCCCTCAGCCGTCTTCCCCCCTCGGCCATCTCCCCTTCTCGGCCATCTCCCCCCCTTGGCTGTCTCCCTCCTCGGCCGTTTCCCCCCTCGGCCGTCCCCCCTCCCTGGTCGTCTCCCCCCTAGGCCATCCCCCCACCCCCTCAGCTGTCTCCACCCCCTCAGTCGTCTCCCCCCTCGACCGTCTCCCCCTCCCAGCTCGGTCGTCTCCCCCCTCGGCTGTCTCCCCCCTCTTCCGTCTCCCCCCTCAGCTGTCTCCCCTCCTCTGCCGTCTCCCCCCTCGGTCATCTCCCTCCTCGGCCGTCTCCCCCCTTGTCTGTCTCCCCTCCTCGGTCGTCTCCCCCCTTGGCCATCCCCCCTCTTCCTCGGCTGTCTCCACCACTCTGCCGTCTACCCCCCTCGGTCGTCTCCCCCCTCGACCGTCTCCCCCACTCGGCTGTCTCCCACCCTCAGTAATGTCCCCCCTCGGTCGTCTCCCCCTCTGTCGTCTCCCCCCTCTGCCGTCTCCCCCCTCGGCCATCTCCCCCTCGCCCGTCTCCCCCCTCGGTTGTCTCCCCTCCTCGGCCGTCTCCCCCTCGGCTGTCTCCGCCCCTATGCCGTCTCCCCCCTCGGCCGTCTCCCCCCTCGGCCGTCTCCCCTCTCGGCCGTCTCCCCCTCGGCTGTCTCCGCCCCTATGCCGTCTCCCTCCTCGGCCGTCTGACCCCTCTGCCGTCTCCCCCCTCGGCCGTCTCTCTGCTCGGCCATCTTCCCCCTTCGGCCGTCTCCCCTCTCGGCAGTCTCCCCCCCCCTTGGTCGTCTCCCCCCCTCGGCCGTCTCCCCCCTCGGCTGTCTCCCCCCTCGGCCGTCTCCCCCCTCGGCCGTCTCCCCTCTCGGCCGTCCCCCCCTCGGCTGTCTCCGCCCCTCTGCCGTCTACCTCCTCGGCCGTCTGACCCCTCTGCCGTCTCCCCCCTCTGCCGTCTGACCCCTCTGCCATCTCCCCCCTCGGCCGTCTCCCCCGTCGGCCGTCTCCCTGTTCGGCCATCTCCCCCCTTCGGCCGTCTCCCCTCTCGGCAGTCTCCCCCCCTTGGTCGTCTCCCCCCCTCGGCCGTCTCCCCCCTCGGCCGTCTCCCCCCTCGGCCATCTCCCCTGTGTGACACTTCTGTAGATGGGAATGGTTGGCGTCTCGGTGACAGATGATCACTCCTGTGTCCGCAGGGACGGAGAACGTGCTGCGAGCCTGCGAGGAGGAAGGGATCCAGTACCTGCTCTACACCAGCAGCATGGAGGTCGTGGGGCCCAATCTACACAAAGATCCATTCTATAGGTAATGTGTATGCAATCTATTGTTCCCTGTTATCAGCTGCCTCACATGACCTTACTGTTTTGGGGGGTTTCAACGTTGCTCTCTCTGCTCCGCCTGTTGCAGGGGTAATGAAGACACGGAATATACCGTATACCACAACCAGCCGTACCCGCTGAGCAAGTCCAAAGCCGAGAAGCTGGTGCTGGAGGCCAATGGGAGGAAGGTAATACCCCGAGCGGCCCCTAGGGGTCAGCACTGTATGGGTCAGCTTATGATGTCATGGCGCAGTGATCGCTAACCTGTGACACGCGTGTCAGGGGTCACACGCCGAGCCATTTTTGCTGTCACGCGTGGCAGGTGCAGGCGGACGGACCCGGATCTATAAGACAAGCCGCGGCCATCGGTGATTCCACCAGAACTGCATATGTGGCCCCAAACTGTGCCGAAATGACCGAGGGGGGCCACACATACAGCTCCAGTGGAGTCACCGGCGGCCGCGGCTTGTCTTATAGATCGGGATGCGCCCTCCGCTAATTTGTGTTCTGCACCTTTAATCAGGGTCCTGAGTGAGGCGTGCTTACCTACCACGCTGTACGTAACACGCCTCCCTCTAACTCAGGGGTATCAAACAGGCGGCCCCTCAGGCAGGTCCCTGCGGCCCACAGTCACCCTCACGATCGCGGCCCTATGCCGGAGACTGCAGCCATCAGCGCTTTACTTCAGATGATCAATTTCCACCACCACACACATGAACTCTCTGCACAGCTTTGCCAATGGCAGCCGCTGACCAATCAGAGGCCAGCAGGTGACGTCGGTGTATGACGTCACCTGCTGGCCTCTGATTGGTTGGCAGCTGCCGTTGGTGAAGCTCTGCAGAGAGTTCCTGTGTGCGGCGGCGGAAATTGATAATCTGAAGTCAAGCGCAGATGGCTGTGGCCCCCGACATAGGGCTGCGATCGTCAGGTGGCCTGTGGGCCGCAAAAAGCAGGAAAGAGGACACCGAGGGAAAGGAAGACAGCTGAGAGCAATCTTTTTTATGTATTTATGTGAAAATGTGGCATAAATAGGGGACATTACTATAGGATGGGGCGTTGCTAGAAGAAGGGTACAAGGATGGGCACAAGAATGGGCACATTACTACAAGGGTGACAAGCATGGGGCACATTAATACAGAGGACAAGGATGTGGTTCATTACTACAGGGAAGAAGGATGGGGCACATTACTACAGGGGATAAGGATGGGGTACATTACTACAGAGGACAAGGATGGACACATTACTACAGGGGAAAAGGATGGGGTACATTACTACAGAGGACATGGATGGGGCACATTACTACAGGGGACAAGGATGGGCACATTACTACAGGGGACAAGGATGGGGCACATTACTACAGGGGACAAGGATGGGGCACATTACTACAGGGGACAAGGATTGGGCACATTACTACAGGGGACAAGGATGGGGCACATTACTACAGGAGATAAGGATGGGGCACATTACTACAGAGGACAAGGATGGACACATTACTACAGGGGACAAGGATGGGCATATTACTACAGAGAACAAGGACGGGGCACATTACTACAGGGGGCAAGGATAGGCATATTACTACAGAGAACAAGGACGGGGCACATTACTACAGGGGACAAGGATGGGCACATTACTACAGGGGACAAGGATGGGCACATTACTACAGGGGACAAGGATGGGCACATTACTACAGGGGGCAAGGATGGGCACATTACTACAGGGGACAAGGATGGGCACATTACTACAGGGGACAAGGATGGGCACATTACTACAGAGGACAAGGATGGGGCACATTACTACAGGGGACAAGGATGGGCACATTACTACAGGAGACAAGGATGGGCACATTACTACAGGAGACAAGGATGGGCACATTACTACAGGATGGGCACAAGGATGGGCATATTACTACAGGAGACAAGGATGGGCACATTACTACAGAGGACAAGGATGGGCACATTACTACAGGAGACAAGGATGGGCACATTACTACAGGAGACAAGGATGGGCACATTACTACAGGATGGGCACATTACTACAGAGGACAAGGATGGGCACATTACTACAGGAGACAAGGATGGGCACATTAGTACAGGAGACAAGGATGGGCACATTACTACAGGAGACAAGGATGGGCACATTAGTACAGGAGACAAGGATGGGCACATTAGTACAGGAGACAAGGATGGGCACATTAGTACAGGAGACAAGGATGGGCACATTACTACAGGATGGGCACATTACTACAGGAGACAAGGATGGGCACATTAGTACAGGAGACAAGGATGGGCACATTACTACAGGAGACAAGGATGGGCACATTACTACAGGAGACAAGGATGGGCACATTACTACAGAGGACAAGGATGGGCACATTACTACAGGAGACAAGGATGGGCACATTACTACAGGAGACAAGGATGGGCACAATACTACAGGATGGGCACATTACTACAGGATGGGCACATTACTACAGGATGGGCACATTACTACAGGATGGGCACATTAGTACAGGAGACAAGGATGGGCGCATTACTACAGGATGGGCACATTACTACAGGATGGGCACATTAGTACAGGAGACAAGGATGGGCGCATTACTACAGGATGGGCACATTACTACAGGAGACAAGGATGGGCACATTACTACAGGAGACAAGGATGGGCACATTACTACAGGAGACAAGGATGGGCGCATTACTACAGGGGACAAGGATGGGCACATTACTACAGGATGGGCACATTACTACAGGATGGGCACATTAGTACAGGATGGGCACATTACTACAGGATGGGCACATTACTACAGGATGGGCACATTAGTACAGGATGGGCACATTACTACAGGATGGGCACATTACTACAGGATGGGCACATTACTACAGGAGACAAGGATGGGCACATTACTACAGGATGGGCACATTACTACAGGATGGGCACATTACTACAGGATGGGCACATTACTACAGGATGGGCACATTACTACAGGAGACAAGGATGGGCACATTACTACAGGAGACAAGGATGGGCACATTACTACAGGATGGGCACATTACTACAGGATGGGCACATTAGTACAGGATGGGCACATTACTACAGGATGGGCACATTACTACAGGATGGGCACATTACTACAGGATGGGCACATTAGTACAGGATGGGCACATTACTACAGGATGGGCACATTACTACAGGATGGGCACATTAGTACAGGAGACAAGGATGGGCGCATTACTACAGGATGGGCACATTACTACAGGAGACAAGGATGGGCACATTACTACAGGAGACAAGGATGGGCACATTACTACAGGAGACAAGGATGGGCACATTACTACAGGATGGGCACATTAGTACAGGAGACAAGGATGGGCACATTAGTACAGGATGGGCACATTAGTACAGGAGACAAGGATGGGCACATTAGTACAGGAGACAAGGATGGGCACATTACTACAGGAGACAAGGATGGGCACATTACTACAGGAGACAAGGATGGGCACATTACTACAGGAGACAAGGATGGGCACATTACTACAGGAGACAAGGATGGGCACATTACTACAGGAGACAAGGATGGGCACATTACTACAGGGGACAAGGATGGGCACATTACTACAGGAGACAAGGATGGGCACATTACTACAGGATGGGCACATTACTACAGGAGACAAGGATGGGCACATTACTACAGGGGACAAGGATGGGCACATTACTACAGGAGACAAGGATGGGCACATTACTACAGGAGACAAGGATGGGCACATTACTACAGGAGACAAGGATGGGCACATTACTACAGGAGACAAGGATGGGCGCATTACTACAGAGGACAAGGATGGGCACATTACTACAGGAGACAAGGATGGGCACATTACTACAGGAGACAAGGATGGGCACATTACTACAGGGGACAAGGATGGGCACATTACTACAGGAGACAAGGATGGGCACATTACTACAGGATGGGCACATTACTACAGGAGACAAGGATGGGCACATTACTACAGGGGACAAGGATGGGCACATTACTACAGGAGACAAGGATGGGCACATTACTACAGGAGACAAGGATGGGCACATTACTACAGGAGACAAGGATGGGCACATTACTACAGGAGACAAGGATGGGCGCATTACTACAGAGGACAAGGATGGGCACATTACTACAGGAGACAAGGATGGGCACATTAGTACAGGAGACAAGGATGGGCACATTACTACAGGAGACAAGGATGGGCACATTACTACAGGAGACAAGGATGGACACATTACTACAGGAGACAAGGATGGGCGCATTACTACAGAGGACAAGGATGGGCACATTACTACAGGAGACAAGGATGGGCACATTACTACAGGGGACAAGGATGGGCACATTACTACAGGAGACAAGGATGGGCACATTACTACAGGATGGGCACATTAGTACAGGAGACAAGGATGGGCACATTACTACAGAGGACAAGGATGGGCACATTACTACAGGAGACAAGGATGGGCACATTAGTACAGAGGACAAGGATGGGCCACAAGGAGAGGAAAGGAGATAATCATTATCTTGTCTCCCCCTCCTCCCAGCAGTCATTATTGGATAACTTTTTGTTATTAGAGCTACAAATATCACAGAATTATCGATTTTTCGAGAAGTGACACACCACACGAGTTATGCTCATATTTTTTTTTACGAATTTAGACACACCAAGCTGAAAAGCTTTGTCCATCACTGTCATGGCGGGTGGATAACTCACATTGTGCTCACAGGTAAAAGGCGGGCAGATCCTCTACACCTGCGCGCTGCGGCCCACCGGGATCTACGGCGAGGGCCACGAGCTCATGAGGCAGTTTTATAAGCAGGGGCTGAAGAAGGGCCGGCGGGTGTTCAGAGCCATTCCTGCATCCACAGAACATGGCCGTGTTTATGTCGGTAAGTACATCCCATCCGGAGCTGCATTCATAATTCTGCCTCTGCTGTAGGATGTTACCAGCTGTCATAATGCTGTTCTCCGGCAGGTAACGTGGCCTGGATGCATCTCGTCGCTGCCCGGCAGCTGCAGGACCGCCCGTCCACCCTGGGGGGGCAGGTGTACTTCTGCTACGACCAATCTCCGTACAAAAGCTACGAGGACTTCAACATGGAGTTCCTGTCGTCCTGCGGGTTCCGGATGGTCGGCTCTCGCCCGCTGGTGCCTTATTTCCTCCTCTACTTGTTAGCGCTGCTGAATTCTGTCCTTCAATGGCTTCTCCACCCGTTCTGCACCTACGCCCCGATACTCAACCCGTACACCCTGGCGGTGGCCAGCACCACCTTCACCGTGCAGACCGACAAGGCCGAGAGACACTTTGGGTACAAGCCGCTGTTTAGCTGGGAGGAGAGCAGGCGGCGGACGGTGGCCTGGGTGAGGAGCTTCGAGGAGGGGGAAAAGAGCCGCTGACCCCCACACCAGTGGGGGCATCGGGCACTATACAGTACAAATAACAGGGGACCGGTCACTATACTGTACAGATAACGGGGGACCGGTCACTATACTGTACAGATAACGGGGCACCGGTCACTATACTGTACAGATAACGGGGCACCGGTCACTATACTGTACAGATAACGGGGGACCGGTCACTATACAGTACAAATAACGGGGGACCGGTCACTATACAGTACAGATAACGGGGCACCGGTCACTATACTGTACAGATAACGGGGCACCGGTCACTATACTGTACAGATAACGGGGGACCGGTCACTATACAGTACAGATAACGGGGGACCGGTCACTATACAGTACAGATAACGGGGGACCGGTCACTATACAGTACAGATAACGGGGGAACGGTCACTATACAGTACAGATAACGGGGGACCGGTAACTATACCGTACAAATAACGGGGGACCGGTCACTATACAGTACAGATAACGGGGGACCGGGCACTATACAGTACAGATAACGGGGGGACCGGTCACTATACAGTACAAATAACGGGGGACCGGTCACTATACTGTACAGATAACGGGGCACCGGTCACTATACTGTACAGATAACGGGGGACCGGTCACTATACAGTACAAATAACGGGGGACCGGTCACTATACAGTACAGATAACGGGGCACCGGTCACTATACTGTACAGATAACGGGGCACCGGTCACTATACTGTACAGATAACGGGGGACCGGTCACTATACAGTACAGATAACGGGGGACCGGTCACTATACAGTACAGATAACGGGGGACCGGTCACTATACAGTACAGATAACGGGGGAACGGTCACTATACAGTACAGATAACGGGGGACCGGTAACTATACCGTACAAATAACGGGGGACCGGTCACTATACAGTACAGATAACGGGGGACCGGGCACTATACAGTACAGATAACGGGGCACCGGTCACTACACAGTACAGATAACGGGGGACCGGGCACTATACAGTACAGATAACGGGGGACCGGTCACTATACAGTACAGATAACGGGGCACCGGTCACTATACAGTACAGATAACGGGGGACCGGGCACTATACAGTACAGATAATGGGGGACTGGTCACTATACAGTACAGATAATGGGGGACCGGTCACTATACAGTACAGATAATGGGGGACTGGTCACTATACAGTACAGATAATGGGGGACTGGTCACTATACAGTACAGATAATGGGGGACCGGGCACTATACAGTACAGATAATGGGGGACCGGGCACTATACAGTACAGATAATGGGGGACCGGGCACTATACAGTCAGATAACGGGGGACTGGTCACTACACAGTACAAATAACGGGGGACCGGTCACTGCACAGTACAAATAACGGGGGACCGGTCACTATACAGTCAAATAATGGGGGACCGGTCACTATACAATTCAGATAATGGGGGACCGGTCACTATACAGTACAGATAATGGGGGACCGGGCACTATACAGTACAGATAATGGGGGACCGGGCACTATACAGTACAGATAGCGGGGGACCGGTCACTACACAGTCAAATAATGGGGGACCGGTCACTATACAGTCAAATAATGGGGGACCGGTCACTATACAATTCAGATAATGGGGGACCGGTCACTATACAGTACAGATAATGGGGGACCGGGCACTATACAGTACAGATAATGGGGGACCGGGCACTATACAGTACAGATAGCGGGGGACTGGTCACTATACAGTACAGATAGCGGGGGACTGGTCACTATACAGTACAGATAACAGGGGACTGGTCACTATACAGTACAGATAACAGGGGACTGGTCACTATACAGTACAGATAGCGGGGGACTGGTCATTATACAGTACAGATAATGGGGGACCGGTCATTATACAGTACAGATAATGGGGGACCGGTCATTATACAGTACAGATAATGGGGGACTGGTCACTATACAGTACAGATAGCGGGGGACTGGTCACTATACAGTACAGATAGCGGGGGACTGGTCACTATACAGTACAGATAGCGGGGGACTGGTCACTATACAGTACAGATAGCGGGGGACTGGTCACTATACAGTACAGATAGCGGGGGACTGGTCACTATACAGTACAGATAGCGGGGGACTGGTCACTATACAGTACAGATAGCGGGGGACTGGTCACTATACAGTACAGATAACAGGGGACTGGTCATTATACAGTACAGATAATGGGGGACCGGTCATTATACAGTACAGATAATGGGGGACCGGTCATTATACAGTACAGATAACAGGGGACTGGTCACTATACAGTACAGATAATGGGGGACCGGTCACTATACAGTACAGATAACGGGGACCGGTCACTATACAGTACAGATAACGGGGGACCGGTCACTATACAGTACAGATAACGGGGGACCGGTCACTATAGCCTGTACGTTGCAGTACCACTCACAGTCTCTAGGTGGCGTTCTTTCTTATATGATTTTTTTTGCTCACAGCTTCACCTACAGGCTGGGACTGGTACTGCAGGGGCTGAATCAGAAGTATCCAATGTTCTCTTATAATAGTAATATAATAGAGGAGCCATCCTCCTCCTCCTCCTCCGCAGCTCAGTGAATGTGAATGGCGGCCTATATACAGGTGTACATGTACCTACACATTCTATATATCCTGCCATTCTAACCAGCGGAGAACATTTCATTTATGGGGCACAAGAAACTTATTGAGACGGCAGAGCCCATCCTACATATACTCCTATATGTAACCAAAGTATATACCGATGGGTATAATAGAGGAACACACCCTGCCAGGAGAGGGGGCCGCAGTGATAGGACCCCCTCTAATAACCACATATTCACTAACAGGAGGGAATAACCTGGAACTGGATATAGGCTGGATAAAAAAATACCAAAATATGTGACATGTTGGACCAAGCAGAACGAAAGGGGTTAAAATGAGCTGTGGGAACCTCCTAAAAGAAGGGATTGGAAAAGTGAAAAGGTCGCATGAAAGTGTGTTTATCACGGTTCTAAGGATAATATCCTGTCTGCAGCCACCACTAGGGGGAGCTCCCTGTATACAGAGATACATGATAAGATCCTGTCTGCAGCCACCACTAGGGGGAGCTCCCTGTATACAGAGATACATGATAAGATCCTGTCTGCAGTCACCACTAGGGGGAGCTCCCTGTATACAGAGATACATGATAAGATCCTGTCTGCAGCCACCACTAGAGGGAGCTCCCTGTATACAGAGATACATGATAAGATCCTGTCTGCAGTCATCACTAGGGGGAGCTCCCTGTATACAGAGATACATGATAAGATCCTGTCTGCCGCCTCCACTAGGGGGAGCTCCCTGTATACAGAGATACATGATAAGATCCTGTCTGCAGCCACCACTAGGGGGAGCTCCCTGTATACAGAGATACATGATAAGATCCTGTCTGCAGTCACCACTAGGGGGAGCTCCCTGTATACAGAGATACATGATAAGATCCTGTCTGCAGCCACCACTAGAGGGAGCTCCCTGTATACAGAGATACATGATAAGATCCTGTCTGCAGTCACCACTAGGGGGAGCTCCCTGTATACAGAGATACATGATAAGATCCTGTCTGCCGCCTCCACTAGGGGGAGCTCCCTGTATACAGAGATACATGATAAGATCCTGTCTGCCGCCTCCACTAGGGGGAGCTCCCTGTATACAGAGATACATGATAAGATCCTGTCTGCAGTCACCACTAGGGGGAGCTCCCTGTATACAGAGATACATGATAAGATCCTGTCTGCAGCCACCACTAGAGGGAGCTCCCTGTATACAGAGATACATGATAAGATCCTGTCTGCAGTCACCACTAGGGGGAGCTCCCTGTATACAGAGATACATGATAAGATCCTGTCTGCCGCCTCCACTAGGGGGAGCTCCCTGTATACAGAGATACATGATAAGATCCTGTCTGCAGCCACCACTAGGGGAGCTCCCTGTATACAGAGATACATGATAAGATCCTGTCTGCAGCCACCACTAGGGGGAGCTCCCTGTATACAGAGATACATGATAAGATCCTGTCTGCAGCCACCACTAAGGGGAGATCCCTATATACAGAGATACATGATAAGATTCTGTCTGCAGCCACCACTAGGGGGAGCTCCCTGTATACAGAGATACATGATAAGATCCTGTCTGCAGTCACCACTAGGGGGAGCTCCCTGTATACAGAGATACATGATAAGATCCTGTCTGCAGCCACCACTAGGGGGAGCTCCCTGTATACAGAGATACATGATAAGATCCTTTCTGCCGCCTCCACTATGGGGAGCTCCCTGTATACAGAGATACATGATAAGATCCTGTCTGCAGCCACCACTAGGGGGAGCTCCCTGTATACAGAGATACATGATAAGATCCTGTCTGCAGCCATCACTAGGGGGAGCTCCCTCTATACAGAGATACATGATAAGATCCTGTCTGCAGTCACCACTAGGGGGAGCTCCCTGTATACAGAGATACATGATAAGATCCTGTCTGCAGCCACCACTAAGGGGAGCTCCCTGTATACAGAGATACATGATAATATCCTGTCTGCAGTCACCACTAGGAGGAGCTCCCTGTATACAGAGATACATAAGATCCTGTCTGCAGCCACCACTAGGGGGAGCTCCCTCTATACAGAGATACCCGATAAGATCCTGTCTGCAGTCACCACTAAGGGGAGCTCCCTGTATACAGAGATACATGATAATATCCTGTCTGCAGTCACCACTAGGAGGAGCTCCCTGTATACAGAGATACATGATAAGATCCTGTCTGCAGCCACCACTAGGGGGAGCTCCCTGTATACAGAGATACATGATAAGATCCTGTCTGCAGCCACCACTAGGGGGAGCTCCCTGTATACAGAGATACATGATAATATCATGGCTGCAGTCACCACTAGAGGGAGCTCCCTGCATACAGAGATACATGATGAGATCCTGTCTGCAGTCACCACTAGGGGGAGCTCCCTGTATACAGAGATACATAAGATCCTGTCTGCAGTCACCACTAGAGGAAGCTCCCTGTATACAGAGATACATAAGATCCTGTCTGCAGCCACCACTAGGGGGAGCTCCCTGTATACAGAGATACATGATAAGATCCTGTCTGCAGCCACCACTAGGGGGAGCTCCCTGTATACAGAGATACATGATAAGATCCTGTCTGCCGCCTCCACTAGGGGGAGCTCCCTGTATACAGAGATACATGATAAGATCCTGTCTGCCGCCTCCACTAGGGGGAGCTCCCTGTATACAGAGATACATGATAAGATCCTGTCTGCAGCCACCACTAGGGGGAGCTCCCTGTATACAGAGATACATGATAAGATCCTGTCTGCAGCCACCACTAGGGGGAGCTCCCTGTATACAGAGATACATGATAAGGTCCTGTCTGCAGTCACCACTAGGGGGAGCTCCCTGTATACAGAGATACATGATAAGATCCTGTCTGCAGCCACCACTAGGGGGAGCTCCCTGAATACAGAGATACATGATAAGATCCTGTCTGCAGCCACCACTAGGGGGAGCTCCCTGTATACAGAGATACATGATAAGATCCTGTCTGCAGCCACCACTAGGGGGAGCTCCCTGTATACAGAGATACATGATAAGATCCTGTCTGCAGTCACCACTAGGGGGAGCTCCCTGTATACAGAGATACATGATAAGATCCTGTCTGCAGCCACCACTAGGGGGAGCTCCCTGTATACAGAGATACATGATAAGATCCTGTCTGCATCCATCACTAGGGGGAGCTCCCTGTATACAGAGATACATGATAAGATCCTGTTTGCAGCCACCACTAGGGGGAGCTCCCTGTATACAGAGATACATGATAAGATCCTGTCTGCAGCCACCACTAGGGGGCGCTCCCTGTATACAGAGATACATGATAAGATCCTGTCTGCAGCCACCACTAGGGGGAGCTCCCTGTATACAGAGATACATGATAAGATCCTGTCTGCAGCCACCACTAGGGGGAGCTCCCTGTATACAGAGATACATGATAAGATCCTGTCTGCAGCCACCACTAGGGGGAGCTCCCTGTATACAGAGATACATGATAAGATCCTGTCTGCAGCCACCACTAGGGGGCGCTCCCTGTATACAGAGATACATGATAAGATCCTGTCTGCAGCCACCACTAGGGGGAGCTCCCTGTATACAGAGATACATGATAAGATCCTGTCTGCAGCCACCACTAGGGGGCGCTCCCTGTATACAGAGATACATGATAAGATTCTGTCTGCAGTCACCACTAAGGGGAGCTCCCTGTATACAGAGATACATGATAGGATCCTGTCTGCAGCCACCACTAGGGGGCGCTCCCTGTATACAGAGATACATGATAAGATCCTGTCTGCAGCCACCACTAGGGGGAGCTCCCTGTATACAGAGATACATGATAAGATCCTGTCTGCAGCCACCACTACAGGGAGCTCCCTGTATACAGAGATACATGATAAGATCCTGTCTGCAGCCACCACTAGGGGGAGCTCCCTGTATACAGAGATACATGATAAGATCCTGTCTGCAGCCACCACTAGGGGGAGCTCCCTGTATACAGAGATACATGATAAGATCCTGTCTGCAGCCACCACTAGGGGGAGCTCCCTGTATACAGAGATACATGATAAGATCCTGTCTGCAGCCACCACTAGGGGGAGCTCCCTGTATACAGAGATACATGATAAGATCCTGTCTGCGGCCACCACTAGGGGGAGCTCCCTGTATACAGAGATACATGATAAGATCCTGTCTGCAGCCACCACTAGGGGGAGCTCCCTGTATACAGAGATACATGATAAGATCCTGTCTGCAGCCACCACTAGGGGGAGCTCCCTGTATACAGAGATACATGATAAGATCCTGTCTGCGGCCACCACTAGGGGGAGCTCCCTGTATACAGAGATACATGATAAGATCCTGTCTGCAGCCACCACTAGGGGGCGCTCCCTGTATACAGAGATACATGATAAGATCCTGTCTGCAGCCACCACTAGGGGGCGCTCCCTGTATACAGAGATACATGATAAGATTCTGTCTGCAGTCACCACTAAGGGGAGCTCCCTGTATACAGAGATACATGATAGGATCCTGTCTGCAGCCACCACTAGGGGGAGCTCCCTGTATACAGAGATACATGATAAGATCCTGTCTGCAGCCACCACTAGGGGGAGCTCCCTGTATACAGAGATACATGATAAGATCCTGTCTGCAGCCACCACTAGGGGGCGGTCCCTGTATACAGAGATACATGATAAGATCCTGTCTGCAGCCACCACTAGGGGGAGCTCCCTGTATACAGAGATACATGATAAGATCCTGTCTGCAGTCACCACTAGGGGGAGCTCCCTGTATACAGAGATACATGATAAGATCCTGTCTGCAGCCACCACTAGGGGGAGCTCCCTGTATACAGAGATACATGATAAGCTCCTGTCTGCAGCCTCCACTAGGGGGAGCTCCCTGTATACAGAGATACATGATAAGATCCTGTCTGCAGCCACCACTAGGGGGCGGTCCCTGTATACAGAGATACATGATAAGATCCTGTCTGCAGTCACCACTAGGGGGCGGTCCCTGTATACAGAGATACATGATAAGATCCTGTCTGCAGTCACCACTAGGGGGCGGTCCCTGTATACAGAGATACATGATAAGATCCTGTCTGCAGTCACCACTAGGGGGCGGTCCCTGTATACAGGAGATACATGATAAGATCCTGTCTGCAGCCACCACTAGGGGGAGCTCCCTGTATACAGAGATACATGATAAGATCCTGTCTGCAGTCACCACTAGGGGGCGGTCCCTGTATACAGAGAGGCTCGCCAGCACGCGGTTACTGACCAATTGGAAGAACATATTAGGGGATCATAGATATTGAATATATAACGTTGATACTTTGTCAGGGAAGATGAGAAATTCCAGTTTGGACTCGGCAGATAAAACGCTGGGGGTTAATAAGGGACCTCCGTGGGAGGAGCCACGTGGTGTTTACAGCTGCACTTTCAGGCTGTGTTCACACAATGTGAAATTGTAGTAAAATCAGTATTTGCTGCGATTTGTTTTGAAAATCTTCATAAATCCTGAATGGTTTTACCGCGATTTTGTGGTGTGAACACAGCCTTGTAATTCAGCAATAAAAATGCAATAATTTATGTTAATTTATTCCATTTTCATATTGATTATATTATAATAAATTATATCAGTTACTGCGTTTTTTTTTTGTGTGATTCATTGAAAGGAAACATCAGACTGTGGAAACCTGATCCGCGAGACGTGCAGGCGGCCATGCTCCAGAGCGGAGTGCAGGCTTCTCTGAGGGACGGCGCCATCTTGTGGCCAATGTGCAAAATTTATACTAACAATACAATATGCATCCAAAAGAAAACTAGCTGCCAGGGGAGATATAAAGTGCACAGAAACTATCAAAATTACATTGGAGTAAACCTCTCCTGTTGTACAAATAACCCAAGGTTATATATTTACCTAAATAGGTGACCGTACTGAGCCTGGGTCTGGGTGAACAGGTCCCTCCACCCCAACGCCGTTTCGCCCTTGCTTCTTCCGGGGGCGCCCGACGCTAGTTTTGTTGCGCTCAGTTCTCTGTGTCTGTATAGTTTATGTAATAGCAGCACGAGTATAGTGTTTACATTCACCAGGGCATGTGCAATTCACAGCAATAAATGGATGGTAGATTTATTTGGTGTGTGCAATGATTATATCTCACATTTTCTATGTGGTCTTTCTTATAAGAACTGATATTTTTTAACTAATTTATATAACATACTATATGGTGTAAGACCTTTATTGCACACTATCCATCTATTTGTTGCTGCTAATTTTACCTTTCCTGCAGACTTGTGTACACTTTCCATATTCTGGGTATTTTCTCTGGTCCCTCTCAGGAGCAATTCTCTGTTTTTTATAAAAATATTTTAATTCAATAATAAAGCATATATCTTTTAGCATGAATCGCTTTTTATTATCTTGAATTTTGGGACAATTTTCACAATCTCCATTGTAGGATGGGTCCGGGCTCTGTGCGGCGTCATGTTCCCCCCTCCATGTCTGTATGGAGCTTGTGCAGTCAGGGGGAGCAGATGAGGGTCCTCCCCAAACTGTTCCCACAATTGTGCACAATGTCTTCTGCTGAAGACTAAGATTTCCCATCACTGGGACTAAGAGGCCGCACAGTGCAGTCAGGGGGGGTAACACCCTCCATCACCGAAACCAGACTCCTCTATCAGAGGCAGATAGACCTGCGATCCGTCACAATCAGAGCACGTCTCCTCCAGAGTCCAGTGGTGGGAGCTTTACTGCGCTGCATCCAACACTCGGCATTGAGCTTGGTGATGTAAGGCTCAGCATTGTGCTTGGTGATGTATGGCTCAGCATTGTGCTTGGTGATGTACGGCTCGGCATTGTGCTTGGTGATGTATGGCTCGGCATTGTGCTTGGTGATGCACGGCTCGGCATTGTGCTTGGTGATGTATGGCTCGGCATTGTGCTTGGTGATGTATGGCTCGGCATTGTGCTTGGTGATGTACGGCTCAGCATTGTGCTTGGTGGTGTATGGCTCGGCATTGTGCTTGGTGATGTACGGCTCGGCATTGTGCTTGGTGATGTACGGCTCGGCATTGTGCTTGGTGATGTACGGCTCGGCATTGTGCTTGGTGATGTATGGCTCAGCATTGTGCTTGGTGATGTACGGCTCGGCATTGTGCTTGGTGATGTATGACTCAGCATTGTGCTTGGTGATGTATGGCTCGGCATTGTGCTTGGTGATGTACAACTCGGCATTGTGCTTGGTGATGTATGGCTCGGCATTGTGCTTGGTGATGTATGGCTCAGCATTGTGCTTGGTGATGTACGGCTCGGCATTGTGCTTGGTGATGTATGACTCAGCATTGTGCTTGGTGATGTATGGCTCGGCATTGTGCTTGGTGATGTACAACTCGGCATTGTGCTTGGTGATGTACGGCTCGGCATTGTGCTTGGTGATGTATGGCTCAGCATTGTGCTTGGTGATGTACGGCTCGGCATTGTGCTTGGTGATGTATGACTCAGCATTGTGCTTGGTGATGTATGGCTCGGCATTGTGCTTGGTGATGTACAACTCGGCATTGTGCTTGGTGATGTATGGCTCGGCATTGTGCTTGGTGATGTACAACTCGGCATAGTGCTTGGTGATGTAAGGCTCAGCATTGTGCTTGATGATGTACGGCTCAGCATTGTGCTTGATGATGTACGGCTCGGCATTGTGCTTGGTGATGTACGGCTCCGCATTGTGCTTGGTGATGTACGGCTCGGCATTGTGCTTGGTGATGTACGGCTCAGCATTGTGCTTGGTGATGTAGGGCTCAGCATTGTGCTTGGTGATGTAAGGCTCAGCATTGTGCTTGGTGATGTACGGCTCAGCATTGTGCTTGGTGATGTATGGCTTGGCATTGTGCTTGGTGATGTATGGCTCCGCATTGTGCTTGGTGATGTAAGGCTCAGCATTGTGCTTGGTGATGTATGGCTCAGCATTGTGCTTGGTGATGTACGGCTCAGCATTGTGCTTGGTGATGTACGGCTCAGCATTGTGCTTGGTGATGTACGGCTCAGCATTGTGCTTGGTGATGTATGGCTTGGCATTGTGCTTGGTGATGTATGGCTCCGCATTGTGCTTGGTGATGTAAGGCTCAGCATTGTGCTTGGTGATGTAAGGCTCAGCATTGTGCTTGGTGATGTATGGCTCAGCATTGTGCTTGGTGATGTACGGCTCAGCATTGTGCTTGGTGATGTACGGCTCAGCATTGTGCTTGGTGATGTACGGCTCGGCATTGTGCTTGGTGATGTATGGCTTGGCATTGTGCTTGGTGATGTACGGCTCAGCATTGTGCTTGGTGATGTACGGCTCAGCATTGTGCTTGGTGATGTAAGGCTCAGCATTGTGCTTGGTGATGTATGGCTCAGCATTGTGCTTGGTGATGTACGGCTCAGCATTGTGCTTGGTGATGTACGGCTCAGCATTGTGCTTGGTGATGTATGGCTCAGCATTGTGCTTGGTGATGTACGGCTCAGCATTGTGCTTGGTGATGTACGGCTCGGCATTGTGCTTGGTGATGTACGGCTTGGCATTGTGCTTGGTGATGTATGGCTCCGCATTGTGCTTGGTGATGTAAGGCTCAGCATTGTGCTTGGTGATGTATGGCTCAGCATTGTGCTTGGTGATGTATGGCTCGGCATTGTGCTTGGTGATGTATGGCTCGGCATTGTGCTTGGTGATGTATGGCTCGGCATTGTGCTTGGTGATGTATGGCTTGGCATTGTGCTTGGTGATGTATGGCTCCGCATTGTGCTTGGTGATGTAAGGCTCAGCATTGTGCTTGGTGATGTATGGCTCGGCATTGTGCTTGGTGATGTATGGCTCGGCATTGTGCTTGGTGATGTACGGCTCAGCATTGTGCTTGGTGATGTACGGCTCAGCATTGTGCTTGGTGATGTACGGCTCAGCATTGTGCTTGGTGATGTATGGCTTGGCATTGTGCTTGGTGATGTATGGCTCCGCATTGTGCTTGGTGATGTAAGGCTCAGCATTGTGCTTGGTGATGTATGGCTCAGCATTGTGCTTGGTGATGTACGGCTCAGCATTGTGCTTGGTGATGTACGGCTCAGCATTGTGCTTGGTGATGTATGGCTTGGCATTGTGCTTGGTGATGTATGGCTCCGCATTGTGCTTGGTGATGTAAGGCTCAGCATTGTGCTTGGTGATGTACGGCTCCGCATTGTGCTTGGTGATGTAAGGCTCAGCATTGTGCTTGGTGATGTATGGCTCCGCATTGTGCTTGGTGATGTAAGGCTCAGCATTGTGCTTGGTGATGTAAGGCTCGGCATTGTGCTTGGTGATGTACGGCTCGGCAGTGTGCTTGGTGATGTACGGCTCAGCATTGTGCTTGGTGATGTACGGCTCGGCATTGTGCTTGGTGATGTACGGCTCGGCATTGTGCTTGGTGATGTACGGCTCAGCATTGTGCTTGGTGATGTATGGCTCAGAATTGTGCTTGGTGATGTATGGCTCAGCATTGTGCTTGGTGATGTTTGGCTCAGCATTGTGCTTGGTGATGTACGGCTCAGCATTGTGCTTGGTGATGTACGGCTCGGCATTGTGCTTGGTGATGTACGGCTCAGCATTGTGCTTGGTGATGTATGGCTCAGCATTGTGCTTGGTGATGTACGGCTCAGCATTGTGCTTGGTGATGTACGGCTCAGCATTGTGCTTGGTGATGTACGGCTCGGCATTGTGCTTGGTGATGTACGGCTCAGCATTGTGCTTGGTGATGTATGGCTTGGCATTGTGCTTGGTGATGTACGGCTGCAGCTCGTCGGCCATAAAGCCACCGGCAGGGCCAGTGTTTGTGCTGATGTTACCAGAGGAGATCTGGACCCTGCAGTTATGGGGTCAGCAGAGCGGTGGGGACTTTTCTGTCCTCTGCTCCTCAGCTTTAACATTACGGGATCTCCGCTTTATGGCTGAGTTGCTGCGATTCCTTCCACCTTTCAATAATATCAGTACGCATGGCCTGTACTTTTTGACGCGTGGCCTGTACTTTTTGGCGTGTGGCCTGTACTTTTTGACGCTTGGCCTGTACTTTTTGGCGTGTGTCCTGTACTTTTTGGCGTGTGGCCTGTACTTTGTGGCGTGTGGCCTGTACTTTTTGACGCTTGGCCTGTACTTTTTGGCGTGTGTCCTGTACTTTTTGGCGTGTGGCCTGTACTTTTTGGCGTGTGTCCTGTACTTTTTGGCGTGTAGCCTGTACTTTTTGGCATGTGGCCTGTACTTTTTGGCGTGTATCCTGTACTTCTTGGCGTGTGGCCTGTACTTTTTGGCGTGTGTCCTGTACTTTTTGGCGTGTGTCCTGTACTTTTTGGCATGTGGCCTGTACTTTTTGATGCGTGGCCTGTACTTTTTGGCGAGTGGCCTGTACTTTTTGGCGTGTGGCCTTACTTTTTGGCGTGTGGCCTTACTTTTTGGCGTGTGGCCTTACTTTTTGGCATGTGTCCTGTACTTTTTGGCGTGTGTCCTGTACTTTTTTGCGCATGGCCTGTACTTTTTGGCACATGGCCGATTCTTTTTTGCATGTGTCCTGTAATTTTTGCCTTGTGGCCTGTACTTTTTGGTACGTGGCCGTGTACTTTTTGGCACGTGGCTGTGTACTTTTTGACTTGTGGCCTGTACTTTTTGGCACATGGCTGTGTACTTTTTGACTTGTGGCCTGTACTTTTTGGTACGTGGCCGTGTACTTTTTGACTTGTGGCCTGTACTTTTTGGTACGTGGCCGTGTACTTGTTGCCTGTACTTTTTGGTACGTGGCCGTGTACTTGTTGCCTTGTGGCCTGTACTTTTTGACTTGTGGCCTGTACTTTTTGGCACGTGGCTGTGTACTTGTTGCTTTGTGGCTGTGTACTTTTTGCCGTGTGGCTTGTACTTTTTGCCATGCAGGGTCCCAATCTCCGGACTTACCTTTATTGTGGGGTTGGATCAGTCGTGTAGGAGCACACACTGCGGATCCGGCGCCTCTTACACGGACAGATGATTTCGGGGGGGCCGTGCTGCAGATTTCGGGGGGGGGGGGGCCGTGCTACAGATTTCGGGGGGGCCATGCTGCAGATTTCAGGGGGGGCCGTGCTGCAGATTTCGGGGGGGCGTGCTGCAGATATGGGGGGGGGGCGTGCTTCAGATTTCGGGGGGGCGTGCTGCAGATATCGGGGGGGGGGGGCGTGCTTCAGATTTCGGGGGGGGGCCGTGCTGCAGATTTCGGGGGGGCGTGATGCAGATATCGGGGGGGGGGGGGGCGTGCTTCAGATTTCGGGGGGGGGGGCCGTTCTGCAGATTTTGGGGGGGGGGCCTGCTGCAGATTTCGGGGGGCCGTGCTGCAGATTTCGGGGGGCCGTGCTGCAGACCAGCGATTGTCACACCGGACTTTGGTCAGAAGCGCCTCCTGTGAACAGCGTAAAAGGGATTCACGGCAAAGCCCAAAATGCTTAATGTCGGGCAAACGACCATGTTCTGTTCTTGGACTAGAGGAGATAAGCGGCTCCAGGCGCCCCTGATTTACCCCGGATCCTGTGAGATCATGGGGTCACGTGTGTTCAAATCCAACCAATCCGATGTTTCCGGCACTTGTCGGGGTACAGTCACTGCTCTTATCAGCTCCAGTCACATCCAGAGCTGCATTCTTAATTCTTCTAACACTCAGGCTGCAAAACCAGTGAGGATTGCTGCTCTGAGGCCCATAATACAACGGCCACATCCACAGGACCATATACAAGGCTAATAATACCGAGCAGGGTCCAGACTCCATGTAAAAGCTCAGTATGGACGTACCGCAGTCACCACGTCACTGAGCCGATCTCATCAGGACCGCGGATCACACTCACCAGAGGCTGGAGGTCATCAGCTCTGCCCTGCTCTGAGTGACACCAATTTAATGAGGATGAGGATCCTTTTACCTCATGTTATTTCTAATCCAATCTGCAACTGAGAAATCTCAAAATACATCTGAATTTACCTACACAGAGCTCCAAATCCCCAGGAACATGATACAATCCTCACTGTCTGCAGCCTCCACTAGGGGGAGCTCCCTGTATACAGAGACACATGATAAGATGCTGTCTGCAGTCACCACTAGGGGGAGCTCCCTGTATACAGAGATACATGATAAGATCCTGTCTGCAGTCACCACTAGGGGGAGCTCCCTGTATACAGAGATACATGATAAGATGCTGTCTGCAGTCACCACTAGGGGGAGCTCCCTGTATACAGAGATACATGATAAGATCCTGTCTGCAGCCACCACTAGGGGGAGCTCCCTGTATACAGAGATACATGATAAGATCCTGTCTGCAGCCACCACTAGGGGGAGCTCCCTGTATACAGAGATACATGATAAGATCCTGTCTGCAGCCACCACTAGGGGGCGCTCCCTGTATACAGAGACACATGATAAGATCCTGTCTGCAGCCACCACTAGGGGGAGCTCCCTGTATACAGAGACACATGATAAGATCCTGTCTGCAGCCACCACTAGGGGGAGCTCCCTGTATACAGAGACACATGATAAGATCCTGTCTGCAGCCACCACTAGGGGGAGCTCCCTGTATACAGAGATACATGATAAGATCCTGTCTGCAGCCACCACTAGGGGGAGCTCCCTGTATACAGAGATACATGATAAGATCCTGTCTGCAGCCACCACTAGGGGGAGCTCCCTGTATACAGAGATACATGATAAGATCCTGTCTGCAGCCACCACTAGGGGGAGCTCCCTGTATACAGAGATACATGATAAGATCCTGTCTGCAGCCACCACTAGGGGGAGCTCCCTGTATACAGAGATACATGATAAGATCCTGTCTGCAGTCACCACTAGGGGGAGCTCCCTGTATACAGAGATACATGATAAGATCCTGTCTGCAGCCTCCACTAGGGGGAGCTCCCTGTATACAGAGATACATGATAAGATCCTGTCTGCAGCCACCACTAGGGGGAGCTTCCTGTATACAGAGATACATGATAAGATCCTGTCTGCAGTCACCACTAGGGGGAGCTCCCTGTATACAGAGATACATGATAAGATCCTGTCTGCAGCCACCACTAGGGGGAGCTCCCTGTATACAGAGATACATGATAAGATCCTGTCTGCAGCCACCACTAGGGGGAGCTCCCTGTATACAGAGATACATGATAAGATCCTGTCTGCAGCCACCACTAGGGGGAGCTCCCTGTATACAGAGATACATGATAAGATCCTGTCTGCAGCCACCACTAGGGGGAGCTCCCTGTATACAGAGATACATGATAAGGTCCTGTCTGCAGCCACCACTAGGGGGAGCTCCCTGTATACAGAGATACATGATAAGATCCTGTCTGCAGCCACCACTAGGGGGAGCTCCCTGTATACAGAGATACATGATAAGATCCTGTCTGCAGCCACCACTACGGGGAACTCCCTGTATACAGAGATACATGATAAGATCCTGTCTGCAGCCACCACTAGAGGGAGCTCCCTGTATACAGATACATGATAAGATCCTGTCTGCAGCCACCACTAGGGGGAGCTCCCTGTATACAGAGATACATGATAAGATCCTGTCTGCAGCCACCACTAGGGGGAGCTCCCTGTATACAGAGATACATGATAAGATCCTGTCTGCATCCACCACTAGGGGGAGCTCCCTGTATACAGATACATGATAAGATCCTGTCTGCAGCCACCACTAGGGGGAGCTCCCTGTATACAGAGATACATGATAAGATCCTGTCTGCAGCCACCACTAGGGGGAGCTCCCTGTATACAGAGATACATGATAAGATCCTGTCTGCAGCCACCACTAGGGAAAGCTCCCTGTAAACAGAGATACATGATAAGATCCTGTCTGCAGCCACCACTAGGGGGAGCTCCCTGTATACAGAGATACATGATAAGATCCTGTCTGCAGCCACCACTAGGGGGAGCTCCCTGTATACAGAGATACATGATAAGATCCTGTCTGCAGCCACCACTAGGGGGAGCTCCCTGTATACAGAGATACATGATAAGATCCTGTCTGCAGCCACCACTAGGGGGAGGTCCCTGTATACAGAGATACATGATAAGATCCTGTCTGCAGCCACCACTAGGGGGAGCTCCCTGTATACAGAGATACATGATAAGATCCTGTCTGCAGCCACCACTAGGGGGAGCTCCCTGTATACAGAGATACATGATAAGATCCTGTCTGCAGTCACCACTAGGGGGAGCTCCCTGTATACAGAGATACATGATAAGATCCTGTCTGCAGCCACCACTAGGGGGAGCTCCCTGTATACAGAGATACATGATAAGATCCTGTCTGCAGCCACCACTAGGGGGAGCTCCCTGTATACAGAGATACATGATAAGATCCTGTCTGCAGCCACCACTAGGGGGAGCTCCCTGTATACAGAGATACATGATAAGATCCTGTCTGCAGCCACCACTAGGGGGAGCTCCCTGTATACAGAGATACATGATAAGATCCTGTCTGCAGCCACCACTAGGGGGAGCTCCCTGTATACAGAGATACATGATAAGATCCTGTCTGCAGGCACCACTAGGGGGAGCTCCCTGTATACAGAGATACATGATAAGATCCTGTCTGCAGCCACCACTAGGGGGAGCTCCCTGTATACAGAGATACATGATAAGATCCTGTCTGCAGCCACCACTAGGGGGAGCTCCCTGTATACAGAGATACATGATAAGATCCTGTCTGCAGCCACCACTAAGGGGAGCTCCCTGTATACAGAGATACATGATAAGATCCTGTCTGCAGTCACCACTAGGGGGAGCTCCCTGTATACAGAGATACATGATAAGATCCTGTCTGCAGTCACCACTAGGGGGAGCTCCCTGTATACAGAGATACATGATAAGGTCCTGTCTGCAGTCACCACTAGGGGGAGCTCCCTGTATACAGAGATACATGATAAGGTCCTGTCTGCAGCCACCACTAGGGGGAGCTCCCTGTATACAGAGATACATAAGATCCTGTCTGCAGCCACCACTAGGGGGAGCTCCCTGTATACAGAGATACATGATAAGATCCTGTCTGCAGTCACCACTAGGGGGAGCTCCCTGTATACAGGAGATACATGATAAGATCCTGTCTGCAGCCACCACTAGGGGGAGCCCCCTGTATACAGAGATACATGATAAGATCCTGTCTGCAGCCACCACTAGGGGGAGCCCCCTGTATACAGAGATACATAATAAGATCCTGTCTGCAGCCACCACTAGGGGGAGCTCCCTGTATACAGAGATACATGATAAGATCCTGTCTGCAGCCACCACTAGGGGGAGCTCCCTGTATACAGAGATACGGGATAAGATTCTGTCTGCAGCCACCACTAGGGGGAGCTCCCTGTATACAGAGATACATGATAAGATCCTGTCTGCAGCCACCACTAGGGGGAGCTCCCTGTATACAGAGATACATGATAAGATCCTGTCTGCAGCCACCACTAGGGGGAGCTCCCTGTATACAGAGATACATGATAAGATCCTGTCTGCAGCCACCACTAGGGGGAGCTCCCTGTATACAGAGATACATGATAAGATCCTGTCTGCAGCCACCACTAGGGGGAGCTCCCTGTATACAGAGATACGGGATAAGATTCTGTCTGCAGCCACCACTAGGGGGAGCTCCCTGTATACAGAGATACATGATAAGATCCTGTCTGCAGCCACCACTAGGGGGAGCTCCCTGTATACAGAGATACATGATAAGATCCTGTCTGCAGCCACCACTAGGGGGAGCTCCCTGTATACAGAGATACATGATAAGATCCTGTCTGCAGCCACCACTAGGGGGAGCTCCCTGTATACAGAGATACATGATAAGATCCTGTCTGCAGCCACCACTAGGGGGAGCCCCCTGTATACAGAGATACATGATAATATCCTGTCTGCAGCCACCACTAGGGGGAGCTCCCTGTATACAGAGATACATGATAAGATTCTGTCCGCAAACACCACTAGGGGGAGCTCCTTGTATACAGAGATACATGATAAGATCCTGTCTGCAGCCACCACTAGGGGGAGCTCTGTGTTTACATACATACAGTGAACTCAATAACCCTGCATATATAGTTAGCTCCCTCTAGTGGTGTCAGTAAGCAGCACAGGATAGTAATATTTGACTACATTTGTGCAGGGGATTTGGAGCTCTGTTTTCTGAGATTATGATCTTCTATGACCCGGTAACATCTGATGACTCTGATATGAGAATTTTTATTTTAAGAACGGGGTCAGTTTATATAGCTATATTCTGAAATTATATATATATATATATATATATATATATATAAAAATATATATAAAATCTTCCGTTTTGTGTATACAGCTGTTCTGCAGACGTATGTGGTCATTTGTTGTGCAGCCATGTGTTACCTCATCTTCTAGTCAATTACATGGAGAATTTCATTTTCGCCCCTTGGAAACAAATAGATCTGCATAGGAGCTGCATACACATAACGGTGAGGAATGTGTCATTAATGGCAGATTACTATACGTTTTCCTTTGATTTTAGATGCACGGAAGCAATAAAAAATAATGGATTATGCCCCTTTAAGATGACTTTAACCATAAGGGCTGGTTACCGTAACGACTAAATCCGATTCTAAATGCGACCACAATAAATGAATCCTCCTGCTTTTTTGCCCCATAAGGGTCCAATTAAAAGAAGGATTGTCATTTTTGCCCGCAGCGACCAATTAGAGCTCAGCTTTGATTTTATAAACTGTTCTGGAAAAATGTAAGCTGCGCTGTGATTGGTTGCCAGCGGCAGTGAGGCCTTTAGTGGATATGATAAATTGTGCTAAACCAAAAGCTGTCTTTGTTGCCTATAGCAACCAATCAGAGCGCAGCTTTCATTGTGACTGACTGGTTTAAAAAATGAAAGCTGCGTTCTGATTGGTTGCTATGGACAACATAAACAGGCTTTGAGGCCTACAAGACCTGTGGAAGTTTTTAAAGGCCGTGAGACATTAAGAAAGGGACACTTGATATCCCGGGGTCTTCTGAGGTGCGAGCGCCCTCCCTCCCAGACAAAAGACATCAGGTAAGTACACACACAAAGAGACATGACTGTTTACTTCACAAAAACACATTAGGGGGTGAGGGGGATTTTCTGATGTTATTTTTTTTTTTCTTTTTCTTTTTTTTTTTTCAGCAGCACAATTAAAAAAAACAAAAAAAAAAAACACAAAAAAACAACAAAGGAAAACAAATAAAGACGACACGCTGTTTTTTCAAACCGAGAATTCAGATTTTTTTTTCTTCTCTTTTTCACGGTTTCTGCTGTAATTTTTTTCACATTTTTGTAACATGCAAGCAGTTTTTGTTTTGTTTTTTTTTCAGAATTTTTTTTCATTTTTCGACCTTAAAACAACTTTTTTTTTTGCAATTCACATTTTTTTTTTCAACCTAGACGTTTTTTTGTTTTTTTCTTAAACATCAAAAAAATATTTTTTTCATACGGCAGGAAGGAAGGAAAGGAGGAAGGAAGGACGGAAGGAAGGGAGGAAGCGGAAGAATTCACACCCTCTTGTCTTCTGAGGATTGCGGATGTCCGTAGAGAGCGGGAAGGTGTCATTGTCGTGGTATACCCCCCGCCACCACAAGACGTCTTGGCTCTCGTAGAAGGTCAGCCCTCTTTACAAGGACTTTTCGATGGTGAAATTTGGAGTCAAATCTTCTCTCGGAATGAGACTTTTTACCCCAGTTTTCAAAAAAAATTCGCTTTGGTATCTTGTCTCTCTCCAGACGGCCATTTTGTACCGGGATTAACGGTTTCCGCCATTTTCTTGGACAATACTGCATAAAGTCTACGTAATGCGGGAGACACGTTGTGACCGACTCCTTGGACGTATCTTGGGAGACACAAGACACACTGACCCCCTTCCCTCCCGCCACCAGGATCTCCCGCTCCCTTATCTACGGATCCCTCCATCGCAACCGGAGACGCTCGTTAAAAATGAAACAAACATGCAAATTTCAAGGCCGCTAACGGAGAAAAACATTTACAGCAAATCCAAAGACGAAAAATAAAAATAAAAAATAAAAGAGCCAATTAAGACACCCAGAGATCCGAGGGGGCACGATACACACAATGGGACCAGAGACGTTCATACGATATGGCTGCTGAGGGCGGCCATTTTGAAACTTGCTTCTTTACTGGACACTCTTTATTTTTAACATGCTTCGGACGCATCGTCGTAGATACACAGTCATCGCTCTTCAATGAATCTATCGCTAAAGGAGGAAGGGACGCGGCTGATAGAAGACATGGGTAACCCAAAAAAACCCTAAATTAGATCTATATATATATATAAGGCTTCGTGAGGAGAGGAGCAAGTTCGGTTGTGATCTGCATATTAAAAAAATAAAATAAAATCCATATACCACGCACAAGAGGACGCTAACTACCCCCGGCTAGATCTAGAGGTCCCCAATTAAGAAAAAAAATTCAGTCAATGGTAGACGTCAGAAGCGTCCCCGATGTCAGACTGAATATCGTCCGATTTAATATATATATATTATTTTTTTTAATTTAAATCTCTATATATTTATTTATATGAAATAATTCAATATTAAAGCTGAAGGCAGAAGAGACCACGTGTCAAAAAACAACAAAGAAAACAATGAAATCTGCATAGATACAGTAAAGGAACCCTCCTCGTCTGCTTGGGGGGGCAGCCATTTTAATCTGTCACCTAAGCTACTTATGATGGCTGACAGACAGTGGGCGGCTAATCGCTGGCTAACCCTTTTGTGGAATCCAAAAAAATAACCCAAAAAAAAAGTCTAATTACATCTAAGACGTCATGCTCTGAACACGACTGGAGTTCAAAATGGCCGCCCCGGTTGAGTTCTTGGCCGGAGCTGTTGATTCTTGCATGCACACGAGAGGCTGCCTTGTCTTTTTTTGTTCTCCTCTCCCCCCCACCTCCCGCCCTGGTGAAAAGGTTTTATTTTTTATTTTTCGGGATAAAATAGACTTGTAATATTCACAGACACGGGCTCGATTCATGCAAAGGTGACGAGGAGACGAACAGACGGAACGGAGGAAGAGCGTGGAGGGGCCGTGTGCTGCTGACAGTATTTTGGACTGGGATTGTCACGGGACTAGGGAGTCGGATTGCGATTTCTCTCGCTCTTGTCATAGCGACAGCCACCACTGGATGTGCCAATCCTGGCGGTGATTTACACGTGCTCCAATTTGGATGGCGGGATAGTAAAAAAAAAAAAAAGTACACGATACTCGAATCCTGACCGACGCGATCCTGATTTTCGACCGCAGTGAGGTCAAAGTGCTTTATTGCTGTGTGACGAGATGAGTACCGTAAACGCAGACTCGCTGCCCGTTCAGCGGGAATATCGGAAAAAGGGACGAGCTTTGGTTTTTTCGAAATTATCGAGCGGAACTCAGGTTGACGACATTGGAAATAGGACACAATCGTTTCTTGCATATTTCGAGAGCAGCGTCCGGCGACACGGGATGGACGACTTGGTATCAGATGCCGCCTGTGCTCCTGGTGCAAACTATTCCATAATTTCCCAGGAAGCAAGGCGTGCAACCGGAAAAAAAAATGACATCCCCCCCCATCCAGTATCCGAATACTGATTCATATAGGAGCAAACTGGGAAATCCTAAAAGGGGTTTCATTACATAGACGAGAGATAAAGCCGCGGGTAGCATACGGTGTGGGCGGCTGCAGGGAAGGATAATGACTTGTGGATACGCAGGTCATAAGGCAATGGCGGAGGGTCACGAGCATGGAGGATGAGGTGAAGGGCGAGCAGCGGATGAGAAGATGCGGCAATGCTTCCCCTGCCTATTGCTACAGCTGCAGAATACACAAGTAGGCTCAGCCACACGGTGCTGACATGCTATCCACGTCGTACCCAGCGCCGACTCCAGGACGCCGATTATCCGAAACGCACAACTTGCAGCTCACGTGCCCCCCGCCCAACCCCAGCACTCACATCACCGGAAGAGATCTGATCGCACACGACACAGACGAACACACTCAGCCACCAGTCAAGAGAAAAGGACAATTTAAAGCGCCGGGTCGGACCCTCTGTCCACCCCACACGTTCAGAGGTCCCCGCGGAACACGTCCAGCAACGTCAAATACGAGTACGTTTTTTTTTTTTGACAGACGGGATAACAAAGAATAAAAAGGACAAAAAAAAAAAATAAAAACGGGAAACAGACACCGAGGAAGAAAGAAAAAGATATGGGATTTTTTGGCCCTTTTTTCGCCCCCAGCTCCTGTGGGTGACAGGTGAAGATTTGGCTTTAGGTTGACGTCAGTTAACACTGCTAAGGGGTTGAGGGGTAGAGTGACTCCATAATACGCGCCCCCACTACGCAAAAGACGGAATTAGCTGATGGTAACCTAACTCCTGAGTGAAACCCACAGAGGCGAAAATGGGCGGCCGCACTCACAGCTTCCTGATCTGTGCGTAAATTCCAATACTTGTCATGTTATATTGTATCTCTTTTTTTTGTTTTGTTTCTTTTTTGTGTTTCGCTATTTTTCGTTATCTTTCCGTTTACTTTGCTTTGTGCATTTGTTTTTATTTTCAGAATCCCAATGTCCCCCCGATCGAGGAGGCGAGCACGACACCCAGCACCACACAACAGATTATAATCATGATCTTCTTCTACATACCCAACGGCATCAGAAGCAGAGGAAAGAACGGAGAGAGCGGAATATGGGAGGACCGGAAGTGGAGGAGAGAGGACCGGAAGTGGAGGAGAGGGCGGAGAATGAGGAATATGGGCAGACCGGAAGTGGAGAATGGGAGGAGAGAGTGGACCGAAAGTGGAGGAGAGAGGGCATACAGAGCGGGCCGTAAGTGGAAAAAAGAGGGCAGAGAATGAGGAATATGGGCGGACCAGAAGTGGATGAGAAAGGGAAGAGATAGGAGAAAATGGGCGGACCGGAAGTGGATGAGAAAGGGAAGAGAGAGCAGAATATGGGCGGAGCAGAAGTGGAGGAGAGAGGGCAGAGAACGAGGAATATGGACAAACAGGAGAAAGAGTGATGACAGTGGAATATGGGCAGACCAGAAGTGGAGAAGAGAGGGTGGAGAATGAGGAATATGGGCGGACCGGAAGTGGAGGGGAAAGGGAGGAGGCCGCCGACCGGATGTGGAAGAAGGAGGACGGAGAATGAGAAATATGGGCGAATAGGAAATGGAGGAGAAAGGGTGGAGAGTGCGGAATATGGGCAGACCAGAAGTGGATTTGAGAGAGCGGAGAATGAGGAATATGAGCCAACAGGAAGTGGAGGAGAGAAGGCGGAAAATGAAGAATATGGACAGATCGGAAGTGGAGGAGAGACGACCGGCAATGGAGGAGAAAGGAGTACGAGGAATATAGGCAGACAGGAAGTGGCGCAGAAAAGGAGGAGAGCAGAATATGGGCAGACCAGAAGTGGAGGAGAAAAGGAGGAGAGGACGGAATATGGGCGGACCAGAAAAGGAGAGAGGATGGAGAATGAGGAATGTGGGTGGTTTGGAAGTGGAGGAAGAATGGAGGAGAGAGCAGAGTATGGGAGGAACAGCAGTGGAAGAGGGAGGGCGGGAGAGCGGACAGAAGTGGAGGAGAAAGGGAGGAGAGCGGAATATGGGTGGACCGAAAGAGGAGGAAAGAGGGCGGAGAACGAGGAATATGGAAGGACAAGAAGTGGAGGAGAAAGGGAGGAGAGAGCAGAATATGTGCGGACCGGAAGTGGAGGAGAAAGGGAGGAAAGAGCAGATCGGAAGTGGAGGAGAGAGGGCGGAGAATGAAGAATATGGGCGGACCGGAAGTGAAGGAGAAAGGGAGGAGAGAGTGGAATATGGAGGGGCCGGAAGTGGAGGAGAGAAGGAGGAGTAAAGGAGAGAAAGCGGAGAATGAGAAATATGGGAGAACAGGAAGTTCAAAGAGGGTGGAGAACAAAAAATGTAGGTGGATAAAGAGTGGAGGAAAAAGGGCGGGGAACGAGAAATATTGGAGAACAGGAAGTGGAAAAGAGAAGGAGCAGAGCAAGGAATATGGGTGGACAGTAAGTCGAAGAGAGGGAGTGAAGAAATAGGAATATGGATGGACAGGAAGTGGAGGAAAGTGGATAAAGAAAGAGGAATATGGGTGGACAGGAAGTGGTGGAGAGCAAGGAATATAGGTGGACAGGAAGTGAAGGAGAGAGGGTGGAAAACAAGGAATGAGGAAGGACAAGAAGGGGAGGAGAGAGGCGGAGAAAATTAGTTAAGAGAGGAGATCGAGGAATATAGGTGGAAAGGAAAAGGTGGAGGACAAGAGAAAGAAGGAAAAAAAGGGTAAAAGGAAAAGAAGTTTGGATGACAGGAGGTGAACAATAAGCAGAGGAAAAGAGGAAAGTGCAAAGAATGTAAAATGTGGGAGGACAGGAAGTGGAGGAAAAGCGAGAAATACAGATGAGAGCGATGGGCGAGTCCATGGAGGGGAGACAGTCAAGTTAGATGTAGGGTTAAAGTAAAGAGCAGGCAGGGACCATGGTGAAAAGAAAATCAGAAGGGAAGAGAAAAAGAAGAGAGGCATGAGACAGCGAGGAGAGACATGAGACAGCGAGGAGAGACATGAGACAGCGAGTAGAGACATAAGACAGCGAGGAGAGACATAAGACAGCGAGGAGAGACATGACACAGCAAGGAGAGACATGACACAGCAAGGAGAGACATGAGACAGCGAGGAGAGGCATGAGACAGCGAGGAGAGGCATGAGACAGCGAGGAGAGGCATGAGACAGCGAGGAGAGGCATGAGACAGCGAGGAGAGGCATGACACAGCAAGGAGAGACATGACACAGCAAGGAGAGACATGACACAGCGAGGAGAGACATGAGACAGCGAGGAGAGACATGACACAGCAAGGAGAGGCATGACACAGCAAGGAGAGACATGACACAGCAAGGAGAGACATGACACAGCGAGGAGAGACATGACACAGCAAGGAGAGACATGACACAGCAAGGAGAGACATGACACAGCAAGGAGAGACATGACACAGCAAGGAGAGACATGACACAGCAAGGAGAGACATGACACAGCAAGGAGAGACATGACACAGCAAGGAGAGACATGACACAGCAAGGAGAGACATGACACAGCGAGGAGAGACATGACACAGCAAGGAGAGACATGACACAGCAAGGAGAGACATGACACAGCAAGGAGAGACATGACACAGCAAGGAGAGACATGACACAGCAAGGAGAGACATGACACAGCAAGGAGAGACATGACACAGCAAGGAGAGACATGAGACAGCGAGGAGAGACATGAGAAGGCGAGGAGAGACATGGGACAGCGAAGAGAGACATGACACAGCAAGGAGAGACATGACACAGCGAGGAGAGACATGACACAGCAAGGAGAGACATGACACAGCAAGGAGAGACATGACACAGCAAGGAGAGACATGACACAGCAAGGAGAGACATGACACAGCGAGGAGAGACATGACACAGCGAGGAGAGACATGACACAGCAAGGAGAGACATGACACAGCAAGGAGAGACATGACACAGCAAGGAGAGACATGACACAGCAAGGAGAGACATGAGACAGCGAGGAGAGGCATGAGACAGCGAGGAGAGGCATGAGACAGCGAGGACAGGCATGAGACAGCAAGGAGAGACATGACACAGCAAGGAGAGACATGACACAGCAAGGAGAGACATGACACAGCAAGGAGAGACATGAGACAGCGAGGAGAGGCATGAGACAGCAAGGAGAGACATAAGACAGCAAGGAGAGACATGACACAGCAAGGAGAGACATGACACAGCAAGGAGAGACATGACACAGCAAGGAGAGACATGAGACAGCGAGGAGAGGCATGAGACAGCAAGGAGAGACATGACACAGCAAGGAGAGGCATGAGACAGCGAGGAGAGGCATGGGACAGCGAGGAGAGACATGACACAGCAAGGAGAGACATGAGACAGCGAGGAGAGACATGAGACAGCGAAGAGAGACATGGGGCAGCAAGGAGAAACATGGGACAGCGAGGAGCGACAGGGGATAGCGAGGAGACACACGAGACAGCGAGGAGAGACATGAGACAGCGAGGAGAGACATGAGACAGCAAGGAGAGACATAGGACAGCGAGGAGAGACATGGGACAGCAAGGAGAGACATGAGACAGCGAGGAGAGACATGGGACAGCGAGGAGAGGCATGGGACAGCGAGGAGAGACATGACACAGCGAGGAGAGACATGAGACAGCGAGGAGAGACATGAGACAGCGAGGAGAGACATGACACAGCAAGGAGAGACATGACACAGCGAGGAGAGGCATGAGACAGCGAGGAGAGACATGACACAGCAAGGAGAGACATGACACAGCGAGGAGAGGCATGAGACAGCGAGGAGAGACATGAGACAGCGAGGAGAGACATGAGACAGGGAGGAGAGACATAAGACAGCAAGGAGAGACATGAGACAGCGAGGAGAGATATGGGACAGCGAGGAGAGATATGGGACAGCGAGGAGAGACATGAGACAGTGAGAAGAGACATGAGACAGCAAGGAGAGACATGAGACAGCAAGGAGAGACATGAGACAGCGAGGAGAGATATGAGACAGCGAGGAGAGACATGAGACAGCGAGGAGAGACATGAGACAGCAAGGAGAGACATGAGACATTGAGGAGAGGCAAAAGAAAGCACGGTGAGAATGAGACAGCGAGGAGAGACAGTAAAGACATGAGACAGCGAGGAGAGATATGAGACAGTGAGAAAAGACAGGAGACAGTGAGGATGTGAGACAGATAGGAGAGACATGAGACAGCGGAGATGATGGCGGGAGAGAAGAGAGAAGAAATTGTCAGCAGTGTTATAAAGGAGAGAGACAGACATTGCAGAGCTGTAATACTCACACCCATCTGTCCGTCCGCCCTACAGCTACAGTCGCTCTGTACACTACACCCGTCTGTCCATCCTACAGCTACAGTCGCTTTGTACACTACCCCCGTCTGTCCATCCTGTAGCTACAGTCACTCTGTACACTACACCCATCTGTCCAACCTGTAGCTACAGTCACTCTGTACACTACACCCATCTGTCCAACCTGTAGCTACAGTCACTCTGTACACTACACCCATCTGTTCATCCTGTAGCTACAGTCACTCTGTACACTACACCCATCTGTTCATCCTGTAGCTACAGTCGCTTTGTACACTACACCCGTCTGTCCATCCTGTAGCTACAGTCGCTTTGTACACTACACCCATCTGTCCATCCTGTAGCTACAGTCACTCTGTACACTACACCCGTCTGTCCAACCTGTAGCTACAGTCACTCTGTACACTACACCCATCTGTTCATCCTGTAGCTACAGTCGCTTTGTACACTACACCCATCTGTCCATCCTGTAGCTACAGTCACTCTGTACACTACACCCATCTGTCCATCCTGTAGCTACAGTCACTCTGTACACTACACCCATCTGTTCATCCTGTAGCTACAGTCGCTTTGTACACTACACCCATCTGTCCATCCTGTAGCTACAGTCACTCTGTACACTACACCCATCTGTCCATCCTGTAGCTACAGTCACTCTGTACACTACACCCATCTGTCCATCCTGTAGCTACAGTCACTCTGTACACTACACCCATCTGTTCATCCTGTAGCTACAGTCGCTTTGTACACTACACCCATCTGTCCATCCTGTAGCTACAGTCACTCTGTACACTACACCCGTCTGTCCAACCTGTAGCTACAGTCACTCTGTACACTACACCCGTCTGTCCAACCTGTAGCTACAGTCACTCTGTACACTACACCCGTCTGTCCATCCTGTAGCTACAGTCGCTCTGTACACTACCCCCGTCTGTCCATCCTGTAGCTACAGTCGCTCTGTACACTACACCCATCTGTCCAACCTGTAGCTACAGTCGCTCTGTACACTACACCCGTACATCCATACGCCCTGCAGCTACAGATGCTCTTTAAACTACACCCATCTGTCCGCCCTGCAGCTACAGTCGCTCTGTACACTACACCAGTCCGTCCTATAGCTAGTCGCTCTGTACACTACAGCCGTCCTTCCTGCAGCTACAGTCACTCTGTACACTACACCTGTCTGTCCATATGCCCTGCAGCTACAGTCGCTCTGTACACTACACCCATCTGTACGCCCTGCAGCTACAGTCGCTCTGTACACTATACCTGTCCATCCGTTCGCCCTGCAGCTACAGTCGCTCTGTACAGTACACCCGTCCGTCCATATACCCTGCAGCTACAGTCTCTCTGTACACTACACCCGTCTGTCTATCCGCTGTATGCTCCGGGTCTACAGTCCTCCGCCGGCAGTCGGCTACTCACCCTTCGTGCTTTGCTCTGGTATTTCACAGCTTTCTTGGTGTCAGACACTGCTCGCTCCACATAGTCCACCGAGTGCTCCACATTGTACTCAATGCGATCTATCATCTCCCCCTGGGAAGAGAGACCACCGGTCACCATCAGCCGCCACCTAGGACCGGCCGTGGTCTGACTATGGGCCGGGCCCCGCTCACCTGACTCTCCACCAGCATAGCCATGTCTACGAACATGTCGTGCAGCTCTCGGATGCTGGTCTCCAGCTTGATGATCTCGTTGTGTCGCGTCTCGATCTCGTTCAGAGCTTGTTTGGTCATCTGAGAGTCCATCTTGATCTGCGGGGAGAAGAACACGACCACTTGTCAGGATTTTGCATTACTTTAGGCTCCTATTTTGGAGGTTTTTGGGGGTCATGCCGGCCCCATTAAGTTCTATGATGAATGAATGCAATAGATGAGATGTCCCCTCCCCCACCGGCCATGGATTCACAGGCTGTGTGCTGCACCTATACATCTCCATGGCAGGCAATGATTATTTGGCCCCCCACCCCGGTACCAGCCCCATTACACACATCATCTGTGAATATGGCCAGCTTCCCGCTCTCCAGCATGTCTTCCAGCTCCTCGTTGGTCGTGGTTCTGCCAGCTGCCAGGAAGAATTACAGGAGTGTCAGGAAATTTCCAGCACAATGAGTCGCCCCCATCCCCCTCCCGAGGATACGCACTGATCTCCAGTTGTCTCTGGATACGGTCCTTGCAGCGGTCTCGGTATTTAGACTGCGTTGCGTTGTATTCTGTCATCACCTCCACAAATTTACGAGACAGAGTGGAATGCTGGGAAACGGGAAAGATGGAGAGGTGAAAGACTGAGCGGTTAGATCGGACCGCTTAGATGCCGCGGTCAACACTAACTGTAACATCTAGATGGTTGAGCGGCCTCTATCGGCGTTATCTCCTCTCCACGCGGCTCAGAGTGGAGGAAGGTGCTGAATCTGTAAATACCGAATACTCAATCTCATTATGGTACGAGCGTCCTGCTCTGTGGAGCCCCCTACCTGTGTTTTCCGGATGCGCAGGTCGGCTGAGGAGCGGTTCAGCCCTTCTTCCTGCTCGATGCTCTGCTCAATGGCTGTAAGAGAAAAGGGCGAGAAGATGAGAGACTGCCCCGACCGCGGGAAATCTCCGGTACTGTGGGAACGGAAGACCGACCTTTCAACTTAGAGCGCACTTTGTTGGCCGTTTTCTTGATGTCGGCTGTGAGATCCTCCAGTTCTTGCTTGGTTTCTAGACAGAGAAAAAAAAGAGGCCACAATAAAAAACAAAATGTAGAGGTCAACCACTCCACGGACTATGCCCAGTATACAGGGGCAAGAAGTGTCGCCTTAAAGGGGCTATTCTCGTCTTCATAAATGGATATTGCCTGATAGTACTTCTAAAGACAAGCACTTTTGCAATTTACTGCTTGTTAAAATTTACAGCCGTTCTTGAGATATTAACACTTTTCCTTTGTTTACAGCTCGTTGCCTAGGAGACCGGCTGTCTAGCTTGTAAACACTGTAATGAATCTAGGAGCGTAAACAAAAGAAAAGTGTTAATATCTCAAAAACGGATGAAAATATTAATAAGCAGTAAATGACAAAATAGTTTGTATTAATGGGGACTATCCGAAAATATCTACTTATAAAAATGTGGAATAACCCTTTAATTCTCCCAGAATCCTCCCAGCTTCTTACTTTCATCAGGATTGGGTGCCGCCAAGATGGCGCTATGCTGTTTCTTCACTTGTTCCACATCCTCCGAGAGCTTCTCGATACAACCTCGGATCTCCTCCACCTGCGGAGCGAGAGGGCCACATATCAGCGAGGCCGTGACAGCGCCACAATAATGGGGACGGGATCAGGGAACGAAACGTCTTTGTTTTCTCATCTTGAACAGTAATTACTTTAATTTGTCGCGTGGCCGGCGGCAACAGGCGACTTCCCCGGGACGTGGAGTGCAAACGTCTATGCCGGAGATGATTACTCCGCGCACTGATTATCACATAATTATAGGAAAACCAGCGGGAGTCGCGTGTAGCCGCCATTACTGGGGAAAACAGCAGAAATTATGTGCGCGGCGTCATAACGGAAATATCCTGCACAATGCCGCGTCATAAAACCTGCACAGGCATCGTGGTCATCAAATGTAGGGACCCACCTGTTCGAAGAATTCATCCATAAAGTGGTCCCGGTCAACGTGTACGATCTCCTCATCATCATCGCTATCTTTAGCCTATGAAGGAGACAGAGAGAATCAGGAGGGAGTCTTCACAGTCACAGCATTAGACACATTCATTCACACGCTCCACTGGAGGGTGGAGACTAAGAGCTGGGATCTGATTGGCTGACTCCTCCCCTTTGTATATTTATCAGAAGTGCGAAGATTATTATAACCGTCATGGCCACAGTTATTATAAGTGAAGAATACGGAGCTAAACGCGCAGAGCTGCTGGTCACCTCAAATATTCACTCCCTGTCCTGGTAAAAGCCTTACACATAATCAATACTTTATATTCAGCCATTCCTTGCTAGGTTAAAGGGTTAACTCGGTGAGGGCCGGGAGGTATATTTAGTCACACAGGATGGAGACTACAATCAGACTGACAAGGTCACACAGGCGACGCGAAACACAAGCCTCCCGAGGACACACAGCGAAACACGGCTGCGAGGGAAGCCCCAGAAATAACCCTAGATGGTACCGTATCACAACTGCAGCACAACATTATCCCAAAATGTGAAAGTGAGGCTCCTCATAGACGTGTAATACCGCCCACAGCCTGGAGGTGTCACTGTTATCATAGTGTAATACCGCCCACAGCCTGGAGGTGCACTGTTATAATAGTGTAATACCACCCATAGCCTGGAGGTGTCACTGTTATCACAGTGTAATAAGCCCATAGCCTGGAGGTGCACTGTTATCATAGTGTAATACCACCCATAACCTGGAGGTGTCACTGTTATCATAGTATAATACCACCCATAACCTGGAGGTGTCACTGTTATCATAGTATAATACCACCCATAGCCTAGAGGTGTCACTGTTATCACAGTGTAATACCAGCCATAGCCTGGAGGTGTCACTGTTATCATAGTATAATACCACCCATAGCCTAGAGGTGTCACTGTTATCACAGTGTAATACCAGCCATAGCCTAGAGGTGTCACTGTTATCATAGTTTAATACCGCCCAATACAGCCCACAGCCTGGAGGTGTCACTGTTATTATAGTGTAATACCACCCATAGCCTGGAGGTGTCACTGTTATCACAGTGTAATATGCCCATAGCCTGGAGGTGTCACTGTTATCATAATGTAATACCAGCCATAGCCTGGAGGTGTCACTGTTATCATAGTGTAATACCAGCCATAGCCTGGAGGTGTCACTGTTATCACAGTGTAATACCAGCCATAGCCTGGAGGTGTCACTGTTATCATAGTGTAATACAGCCCATAGCCTGGAGGTGTCACTGTTATCATAGTGTAATACCAGCCCATAGCCTGGAGGTGTCAATGTTATCATAGTGTAATACCGCCCATAGCCTGGAGATGTCACTGTTATAGTGTAATACGGCCCATAGCCTGGAGGTGTCACTGTTATAATAGTGTAATACCAGCCATAGCCTGGAGGTGTCACTGTTATAATAGTGTAATACCAGCCATAGCCTGGAGGTGTCACTGTTATTATAGTGTAATACCACCCATAGCCTGGAGGTGTCACTGTTATCACAGTGTAATATGCCCATAGCCTGGAGGTGTCACTGTTATCATAGTGTAATACCAGCCCATAGCCTGGAGGTGTCAATGTTATCATAGTGTAATAAGGCCGACAGCCTGGAGGTGTCACTGTTATCATGGTGTAATACCACCAATAGCCTGGAGGTGTCACTGTTATCATAGTGTAATACTGCCCACAGCCTGGAGGTGTCACTGTTATCATAGTGTAATACACCCATAGCCTGGAGGTGTCACTGTTATCATAGTGTAATACGGCCGACAGCCTGGAGGTGTCACTGTTATCATAGTGTAATACTGCCCACAGCCTGGAGGTGTCACTGTTATCATAGTGTAATACACCCATAGCCTGGAGGTGTCACTGTTATCATAGTGTAATACAGCCCATAGCCTGGAGGTGTCACTGTTATCATAGTGTAATACCACCCTTAACCTGGATGTATCACTGTTATCATAGTGTAATACCGCATATAGCCTGGAGGTGTCCCTGTTATCATAATGTAATACCGCCCATAGCCTGGAGGGGTCATTGTCATCATAGAGTAATATCACCCATAGCCTGGAGATGTCATTGCTATCACAGTGTAATATCTCCCATAGCCTGGAGGTGTCACTGTTATAATAGTGTAATACCAGCCATAGCCTGGAGGTTTCACTGTTATCATAGCGTAATACCAGCCATAGCCTGGAGGTGTCACTGTTATCATAGTGTAATACTGCCCACAGCCTGGAGGTGTCACTGTTATCATAGTGTAATACACCCATAGCCTTGAGGTGTCACTGTTATCATAGTGTAATACGGCCGACAGCCTGGAGGTGTCACTGTTATCATAGTGTAATACTGCCCACAGCCTGGAGGTGTCACTGTTATCATAGTGTAATACACCCATAGCCTGGAGGTGTCACTGTTATCATAGTGTAATACAGCCCATAGCCTGGAGGTGTCACTGTTATCATAGTGTAATACCACCCTTAACCTGGATGTATCACTGTTATCATAGTGTAATACCGCATATAGCCTGGAGGTGTCCCTGTTATCATAATGTAATACCGCCCATAGCCTGGAGGGGTCATTGTCATCATAGAGTAATATCACCCATAACCTGGAGATGTCATTGCTATCACAGTGTAATATCTCCCATAGCCTGGAGGTGTCACTGTTATAATAGTGTAATACCAGCCATAGCCTGGAGGTTTCACTGTTATCATAGCGTAATACCAGCCATAGCCTGGAGGTGTCACTGTTATCATAGTGTAATACCAGCCATAGCCTGGAGGTGTCACTGTTATAATAGTGTAATACCAGCCGTAGCCTGGAGGTGTCACTGTTATCATAGTATAATACCACCCATAGCCTGGAGGTGTCACTGTTATCATAGTATAATACCACCCATAGCCTGGAGGTGTCACTGTTATCACAGTGTAATACCAGCCATAGCCTAGAGGTGTCACTGTTATCATAGTTTAATACCGCCCAATACAGCCCACAGCCTAGAGGTGCCACTGTTATCATAGTGTAATACCACCCATAGCCTAGAGGTGTCACTGTTATCACAGTGTAATATGCCCATAGCCTGGAGGTGTCACTGTTATTATAGTGTAATACCAGCCATAGCCTGGAGGTGTCACTGTTATAATAGTGTAATACCAGCCATAGCCTGGAGGTTTCACTGTTATCATAGTGTAATACCTGCCATAGCCTGGAGGTGTCACTGTTATCATAGTGTAATATCAGCCATAGCCTGGAGGTGTCACTGTTATAATAGTGTAATACCAGCTGTAGCCTGGAGGTGTCACTGTTATCATAGTATAATACCACCCATAGCCTGGAGGTGTCACTGTTATCATAGTATAATACCACCCATAGCCTGGAGGTGTCACTGTTATCACAGTGTAATACCAGCCATAGCCTAGAGGTGTCACTGTTATCATAGTTTAATACCGCCCAATACAGCCCACAGCCTGGAGGTGTCACTGTTATCATAGTGTAATACCACCCATAGCCTAGAGGTGTCACTGTTATCACAGTGTAATATGCCCATAGCCTGGAGGTGTCACTGTTATTATAGTGTAATACCAGCCGTAGCCTGGAGGTGTCACTGTTATTATAGTGTAATAGCAGCCATAGCCTGGAGGTGTCACTGTTATTATAGTGTAATACCAGCCATAGCCTGGAGGTGTCACTGTTATTATAGTGTAATACCAGCCATAGCCTGGAGGTGTCACTGTTATTATAGTGTAATACCACCCATAGCCTGGAGGTGTCACTGTTATTATAGTGTAATACCACCCATAGCCTGGAGGTGTCACTGTTATTATAGTGTAATACCAGCCATAGCCTGGAGGTGTCACTGTTATAATAGTGTAATACCAGCCGTAGCCTGGAGGTGTCACTGTTATTATAGTGTAATACCAGCCCATAGCCTGGAGGTGTCACTGTTATCACAGTGTAATATGCCCATAGCCTGGAGGTGTCACTGTTATCACAGTGTAATATGCCCATAGCCTGGAGGTGTCACTGTTATTATAGTGTAATACAGCCCATAGTCTGGAGGTGTCACTGTTATTATAGTGTAATACCAGCCGTAGCCTGGAGGTGTCACTGTTATCATAGTGTAATACCAGCCGTAGCCTGGAGGTGTCACTGTTATCACAGTGTAATATGCCCATAGCCTGGAGGTGTCACTGTTATTATAGTGTAATACAGCCCATAGTCTGGAGGTGTCACTGTTATAATAGTGTAATACCAGCCGTAGCCTGGAGGTGTCACTGTTATCATAGTGTAATACCAGCCATAGCCTGGAGGTGTCACTGTTATCATAGTGTAATACCAGCCGTAGCCTGGAGGTGTCACTGTTATCATAGTATAATACCACCCATAGCCTGGAGGTGTCACTGTTATCACAGTGTAATACCAGCCATAGCCTGGAGGTGTCACTGTTATTATAGTGTAATACCAGCCGTAGCCTGGAGGTGTCACTGTTATCATAGTGTAATACCAGCCGTAGCCTGGAGGTGTCACTGTTATTATAGTGTAATACCAGCCGTAGCCTGGAGGTGTCACTGTTATTATAGTGTAATACCAGCCATAGCCTGGAGGTGTCACTGTTATTATAGTGTAATACCAGCCATAGCCTGGAGGTGTCACTGTTATAATAGTGTAATACCAGCCATAGCCTGGAGGTGTCACTGTTATTATAGTGTAATACCAGCCATAGCCTGTAGGAGTCACTGTAATGCCACTTGTGCGTGCGTTCGTGCGTGCGTGCGTGCGTGCGTGCGGTGGGGGGGCCGCAGTCTGTACCCCCTGCCATAGGGCCGCAGTTATCGCAGAGAGCACTCACATGAAATGGAGCACAATCCTGTAAGTGGGTAAGGGGACAGGGAATTATGGGCCATTTTAATTACAGGATCCCTTTAATAATTCAGCAGCTGCGAGTTCAGTCCCGGGGAAGGCGGAAAGATAACGAGGGATTTAATTAGTGAGATTAGAAAGCAGAATGCTGTGTAATATTATTATTCATATTCTCAGTCCGGGAGGTTACGACCGCCCCCAAATCCCCCGTAATGAGAAGGTGGTGAGGGGGAGCCGTGGCACGCTTTATGGCTGACGCTGGAAAATCGTGTATTCAGAGCAGCATTTACACTGAGTCAGGTCTAAACTGTAATCAGAGCGCGCAGCGGGAGGGGAAAGAACAAAAGGGCCGCTCACCGCCTCCGCGGGGGCCCCGGCGATTATACCCATGCGTACTCACTCAGACTCATTCACGGCATCAATGGCCCCGCTCACGCCGGAGCATGTGACTCACCGCCACCGCCGCAGCGATCCCTCCACAAATGTCATCCTCAGCCGCCCGCCCACCCTCCATTCATCTCCAGTCATTCCCCGGCTGATGAATCGAGCCCGCCGGCCCATCAGCGGTGTCCTCCACAGAGCCCGCCGGCACCGCCAGATCATTCCACCCGCAAATCGGGGTCTTATTATAATCCAGTCACAGTAATGAGAGAATTCACTGCGAAGAACAATAGAACCAGTCACCGATGATGTCATCGCCGCACAAATACGCGAAGAACAGAGCGCGATGTATCTAAGCCCATCCAGTGCGATACGGTCTGCGGAGTACCTAACCCCATCATGTGTGATACCGTCATCTGCTGATCTCCACAACGGTGGCGGACCCCAGAATATGAGGAGCTCTGCACTCGTAAAGTTCCTCGGGTATAAAATTATTCCTTCTTGGAAAGTTTCGCATCATAAACCGCGAGATGAGAAATTCCAGAAATCAGCGCAACTGTCAGGAAAATAGCGGATGGGGGGAGGGGGGAGGAGGGGAGGGGGGCGAGAGGAGGCCGCGACAGGAGGCCGCGAGAGGACAGAAGAGAGTACTCCTGCATCACAGAGAGCGAGGACGCAGAGGAAAACTCCGGAAGGATCGCCGCGAGAATAAAGCCAGGTGTGCGCGAAAAGTAGAAGTCACCACTGAGCAGATCACATACACGAAACTGACCGAAATAAGTCCAATACTCGTGTATCCCACAATGTGTAACTGCACAGTGTATGTACCGCAACATAGTGCAATATGTACCGCAACATATACCGCAAGCTATATACTACAGAGGAGGTAACTGATAAGCTATATACTACAGAGGAGGTAACTGATAAGCTATATACTACAGAGGAGTGTAACTGATAAGCTATATACTACAGAGGAGGTAACTGATAAGCTATATACTACAGAGGAGGTAAACTGATAAGCTATATACTACAGAGGAGGTAACTGATAAGCTATATACTACAGAGGAGTGTAACTGATAAGCTATATACTACAGAGGAGTGTAACTGATAAGCTATATACTACAGAGGAGGTAACTGATAAGCTATATACTACAGAGGAGAGTAACTGATAAGCTATATACTACAGAGGAGAGTAACTGATAAGCTATATACTACAGAGGAGAGTAACTGATAAGCTATATACTACAGAGGAGAGTAACTGATAAGCTATATACTACAGAGAAGAGTAACTGATAAGCTATATAACTACAGAGGAGGTAACTGATAAGCTATATACTACAGAGGAGGTAACTGATAAGCTATATACTACAGAGGAGAGTAACTGATAAGCTATATACTACAGAGGAGGTAACTGATAAGCTATATACTACAGAGAAGAGTAACTGATAAGCTATATACTACAGAGGAGGTAACTGATAAGCTATATACTACAGAGGAGAGTAACTGATAAGCTATATACTACAGAGGAGGTAACTGATAAGCTATATACTACAGAGGAGAGTAACTGATAAGCTATATACTACAGAGGAGGTAACTGATAAGCTATATACTACAGAGAAGAGTAACTGATAAGCTATATACTACAGAGGAGGTAACTGATAAGCTATATACTACAGAGGAGGTAACTGATAAGCTATATACTACAGAGGAGAGTAACTGATAAGCTATATACTACAGAGGAGGTAACTGATAAGCTATATACTACAGAGGAGGTAACTGATAAGCTATATACTACAGAGAAGAGTAACTGATAAGCTATATACTACAGAGGAGAGTAACTGATAAGCTATATACTACAGAGGAGGTAACTGATAAGCTATATACTACAGAGGAGGTAACTGATAAGCTATATACTACAGAGGAGGTAACTGATAAGCTATATACTACAGAGAAGAGTAACTGATAAGCTATATACTACAGAGGAGGTAACTGATAAGCTATATACTACAGAGGAGGTAACTGATAAGCTATATACTACAGAGAGAGTAACTGATAAGCTATATACTACAGAGGAGAGTAACTGATAAGCTATATACTACAGAGGAGGTAACTGATAAGCTATATACTACAGAGGAGGTAACTGATAAGCTATATACTACAGAGGAGGTAACTGATAAGCTATATACTACAGAGGAGGTAACTGATAAGCTATATACTACAGAGGAGGTAACTGATAAGCTATATACTACAGAGGAGAGTAACTGATAAGCTATATACTACAGAGGAGGTAACTGATAAGCTATATACTACAGAGGAGGTAACTGATAAGCTATATACTACAGAGGAGGTAACTGATCAGCTATATACTACAGAGGAGAGTAACTGATAAGCTATATACTACAGAGGAGGTAACTGATAAGCTATATACTACAGAGGAGGTAACTGATAAGCTATATACTACAGAGGAGTGTAACTGATAAGCTATATACTACAGAGGAGTGTAACTGATAAGCTATATACTACAGAGGAGGTAACTGATAAGCTATATACTACAGAGGAGTGTAACTGATAAGCTATATACTACAGAGGAGAGTAACTGATAAGCTATATACTACAGAGGAGGTAACTGATAAGCTATATACTACAGAAGAGGTAACTGATAAGCTATATACTACAGAGGAGGTAACTGATAAGCTATATACTACAGAGGAGAGTAACTGATAAGCTATATACTACAGAGGAGTGTAACTGATAAGCTATATACTACAGAGGAGGTAACTGATAAGCTATATACTACAGAGGAGAGTAACTGATAAGCTATATACTACAGAGGAGTGTAACTGATAAGCTATATACTACAGAGGAGGTAACTGATAAGCTATATACTACAGAGGAGAGTAACTGATAAGCTATATACTACAGAAGAGGTAACTGATAAGCTATATACTACAGAGGAGGTAACTGATAAGCTATATACTACAGAGGAGAGTAACTGATAAGCTATATACTACAGAGGAGTGTAACTGATAAGCTATATACTACAGAGGAGGTAACTGATAAGCTATATACTACAGAGGAGAGTAACTGATAAGCTATATACTACAGAGGAGTGTAACTGATAAGCTATATACTACAGAAGAGGTAACTGATAAGCTATATACTACAGAGGAGGTAACTGATAAGCTATATACTACAGAGGAGAGTAACTGATAAGCTATATACTACAGAGGAGTGTAACTGATAAGCTATATACTACAGAGGAGAGTAACTGATAAGCTATATACTACAGAGGAGGTAACTGATAAGCTATATACTACAGAGGAGGTAACTGATAAGCTATATACTACAGAGGAGAGTAACTGATAAGCTATATACTACAGAGGAGGTAACTGATAAGCTATATACTACAGAGGAGGTAACTGATAAGCTATATACTACAGAGGAGGTAACTGATAAGCTATATACTACAGAGGAGGTAACTGATAAGCTATATACTACAGAGGAAGTAACTGATAAGCTATATACTACAGAGGAGGTAACTGATAAGCTATATACTACAGAGGAGTGTAACTGATAAGCTATATACTACAGAGGAGAGTAACTGATAAGCTATATACTACAGAGGAGTGTAACTGATAAGCTATATACTACAGAGGAGTGTAACTGATAAGCTATATACTACAGAGGAGTGTAACTGATAAGCTATATACTACAGAGGAGTGTAACTGATAAGCTATATACTACAGAGGAGGTAACTGATAAGCTATATACTACAGAGGAGGTAACTGATAAGCTATATACTACAGAGGAGGTAACTGATAAGCTATATACTACAGAGGAGAGTAACTGATAAGCTATATACTACAGAGGAGGTAACTGATAAGCTATATACTACAGAGGAAGTAACTGATAAGCTATATACTACAGAGGAGATAACTGATAAGCTATATACTACAGAGGAGATAACTGATAAGCTATATACTACAGAGGAGAGTAACTGATAAGCTATATACTACAGAGGAGGTAACTGATAAGCTATATACTACAGAGGAAGTAACTGATAAGCTATATACTACAGAGGAGGTAACTGATAAGCTATATACTACAGAGGAGAGTAACTGATAAGCTATATACTACAGAGGAGGTAACTGATAAGCTATATACTACAGAGGAGGTAACTGATAAGCTATATACTACAGAGGAGGTAACTGATAAGCTATATACTACAGAGGAGGTAACTGATAAGCTATATACTACAGAGGAGGTAACTGATAAGCTATATACTACAGAGGAGGTAACTGATAAGCTATATACTACAGAGGAGAGTAACTGATAAGCTATATACTACAGAGGAGGTAACTGATAAGCTATATACTACAGAGGAGGTAACTGATAAGCTATATACTACAGAGGAGGTAACTGATAAGCTATATACTACAGAGGAGAGTAACTGATAAGCTATATACTACAGAGGAGGTAACTGATAAGCTATATACTACAGAGGAGGTAACTGATAAGCTATATACTACAGAGGAGGTAACTGATAAGCTATATACTACAGAGGAGAGTAACTGATAAGCTATATACTACAGAGGAGGTAACTGATAAGCTATATACTACAGAGGAGGTAACTGATAAGCTATATACTACAGAGGAGTGTAACTGATAAGCTATATACTACAGAGGAGTGTAACTGATAAGCTATATACTACAGAGGAGATAACTGATAAGCTATATACTACAGAGGAGGTAACTGATAAGCTATATACTACAGAGGAGATAACTGATAAGCTATATACTACAGAGGAGGTAACTGATAAGCTATATACTACAGAGGAGAGTAACTGATAAGCTATATACTACAGAGGAGTGTAACTGATAAGCTATATACTACAGAGGAGGTAACTGATAAGCTATATACTACAGAGGAGGTAACTGATAAGCTATATACTACAGAGGAGAGTAACTGATAAGCTATATACTACAGAGGAGTGTAACTGATAAGCTATATACTACAGAGGAGGTAACTGATAAGCTATATACTACAGAGGAGGTAACTGATAAGCTATATACTACAGAGGAGTGTAACTGATAAGCTATATACTACAGAGGAGAGTAACTGATAAGCTATATACTACAGAGGAGGTAACTGATAAGCTATATACTACAGAGGAGGTAACTGATAAGCTATATACTACAGAGGAGTGTAACTGATAAGCTATATACTACAGAGGAGGTAACTGATAAGCTATATACTACAGAGGAGGTAACTGATAAGCTATATACTACAGAGGAGATAACTGATAAGCTATATACTACAGAGGAGTGTAACTGATAAGCTATATACTACAGAGGAGGTAACTGATAAGCTATATACTACAGAGGAGGTAACTGATAAGCTATATACTACAGAGGAGTGTAACTGATAAGCTATATACTACAGAGGAGGTAACTGATAAGCTATATACTACAGAGGAGATAACTGATAAGCTATATACTACAGAGGAGTGTAACTGATAAGCTATATACTACAGAGGAGGTAACTGATAAGCTATATACTACAGAGGAGGTAACTGATAAGCTATATACTACAGAGGAGAGTAACTGATAAGCTATATACTACAGAGGAGAGTAACTGATAAGCTATATACTACAGAGGAGGTAACTGATAAGCTATATACTACAGAGGAGGTAACTGATAAGCTATATACTACAGAGGAGTGTAACTGATAAGCTATATACTACAGAGGAGGTAACTGATAAGCTATATACTACAGAGGAGGTAACTGATAAGCTATATACTACAGAGGAGGTAACTGATAAGCTATATACTACAGAGGAGTGTAACTGATAAGCTATATACTACAGAGGAGGTAACTGATAAGCTATATACTACAGAGGAGAGTAACTGATAAGCTATATACTACAGAGGAGGTAACTGATAAGCTATATACTACAGAGGAGGTAACTGATAAGCTATATACTACAGAGGAGAGTAACTGATAAGCTATATACTACAGAGGAGGTAACTGATAAGCTATATACTACAGAGGAGTGTAACTGATAAGCTATATACTACAGAGGAGGTAACTGATAAGCTATATACTACAGAGGAGGTAACTGATAAGCTATATACTACAGAGGAGATAACTGATAAGCTATATACTACAGAGGAGGTAACTGATAAGCTATATACTACAGAGGAGAGTAACTGATAAGCTATATACTACAGAGGAGTGTAACTGATAAGCTATATACTACAGAGGAGGTAACTGATAAGCTATATACTACAGAGGAGTGTAACTGATAAGCTATATACTACAGAGGAGGTAACTGATAAGCTATATACTACAGAGGAGGTAACTGATAAGCTATATACTACAGAGGAGGTAACTGATAAGCTATATACTACAGAGGAGTGTAACTGATAAGCTATATACTACAGAGGAGGTAACTGATAAGCTATATACTACAGAGGAGGTAACTGATAAGCTATATACTACAGAGGAGGTAACTGATAAGCTATATACTACAGAGGAGTGTAACTGATAAGCTATATACTACAGAGGAGGGTAACTGATAAGCTATATACTACAGAGGAGGTAACTGATAAGCTATATACTACAGAGGAGGTAACTGATAAGCTATATACTACAGAGGAGATAACTGATAAGCTATATACTACAGAGGAGATAACTGATAAGCTATATACTACAGAGGAGATAACTGATAAGCTATATACTACAGAGGAGGTAACTGATAAGCTATATACTACAGAGGAGATAACTGATAAGCTATATACTACAGAGGAGATAACTGATAAGCTATATACTACAGAGGAGGTAACTGATAAGCTATATACTACAGAGGAGGTAACTGATAAGCTATATACTACAGAGGAGATAACTGATAAGCTATATACTACAGAGGAGAGTAACTGATAAGCTATATACTACAGAAGAGGTAACTGATAAGCTATATACTACAGAGGAGAGTAACTGATAAGCTATATACTACAGAGGAGGTAACTGATAAGCTATATACTACAGAGGAGGTAACTGATAAGCTATATACTACAGAGGAGGTAACTGATAAGCTATATACTACAGAGGAGAGTAACTGATAAGCTATATACTACAGAGGAGGTAACTGATAAGCTATATACTACAGAGGAGTGTAACTGATAAGCTATATACTACAGAGGAGGTAACTGATAAGCTATATACTACAGAGGAGGTAACTGATAAGCTATATACTACAGAGGAGATAACTGATAAGCTATATACTACAGAGGAGGTAACTGATAAGCTATATACTACAGAGGAGAGTAACTGATAAGCTATATACTACAGAGGAGTGTAACTGATAAGCTATATACTACAGAGGAGGTAACTGATAAGCTATATACTACAGAGGAGATAACTGATAAGCTATATACTACAGAGGAGGTAACTGATAAGCTATATACTACAGAGGAGTGTAACTGATAAGCTATATACTACAGAGGAGGTAACTGATAAGCTATATACTACAGAGGAGGTAACTGATAAGCTATATACTACAGAGGAGGTAACTGATAAGCTATATACTACAGAGGAGGTAACTGATAAGCTATATACTACAGAGGAGGTAACTGATAAGCTATATACTACAGAGGAGGTAACTGATAAGCTATATACTACAGAGGAGGTAACTGATAAGCTATATACTACAGAGGAGTGTAACTGATAAGCTATATACTACAGAGGAGGGTAACTGATAAGCTATATACTACAGAGGAGGTAACTGATAAGCTATATACTACAGAGGAGGTAACTGATAAGCTATATACTACAGAGGAGATAACTGATAAGCTATATACTACAGAGGAGATAACTGATAAGCTATATACTACAGAGGAGATAACTGATAAGCTATATACTACAGAGGAGGTAACTGATAAGCTATATACTACAGAGGAGATAACTGATAAGCTATATACTACAGAGGAGGATAACTGATAAGCTATATACTACAGAGGAGGTAACTGATAAGCTATATACTACAGAGGAGGTAACTGATAAGCTATATACTACAGAGGGAACTGATAGCTATATACTACAGAGGAGAGTAACTGATAAGCTATATACTACAGAGGAGGTAACTGATAAGCTATATACTACAGAGGAGAGTAACTGATAAGCTATATACTACAGAGGAGGTAACTGATAAGCTATATACTACAGAGGAGGTAACTGATAAGCTATATACTACAGAGGAGGTAACTGATAAGCTATATACTACAGAGGAGAGTAACTGATAAGCTATATACTACAGAGGAGGTAACTGATAAGCTATATACTACAGAGGAGGTAACTGATAAGCTATATACTACAGAGGAGGTAACTGATAAGCTATATACTACAGAGGAGGTAACTGATAAGCTATATACTACAGAGGAGGTAACTGATAAGCTATATACTACAGAGGAGGTAACTGATAAGCTATATACTACAGAGGAGGTAACTGATAAGCTATATACTACAGAGGAGGTAACTGATAAGCTATATACTACAGAGGAGGTAACTGATAAGCTATATACTACAGAGGAGGTAACTGATAAGCTATATACTACAGAGGAGGTAACTGATAAGCTATATACTACAGAGGAGGTAACTGATAAGCTATATACTACAGAGGAGTGTAACTGATAAGCTATATACTACAGAGGAGGTAACTGATAAGCTATATACTACAGAGGAGGTAACTGATAAGCTATATACTACAGAGGAGGTAACTGATAAGCTATATACTACAGAGGAGGTAACTGATAAGCTATATACTACAGAGGAGGTAACTGATAAGCTATATACTACAGAGGAGGTAACTGATAAGCTATATACTACAGAGGAGGTAACTGATAAGCTATATACTACAGAGGAGGTAACTGATAAGCTATATACTACAGAGGAGGTAACTGATAAGCTATATACTACAGAGGAGGTAACTGATAAGCTATATACTACAGAGGAGGTAACTGATAAGCTATATACTACAGAGGAGGTAACTGATAAGCTATATACTACAGAGGAGGTAACTGATAAGCTATATACTACAGAGGAGGTAACTGATAAGCTATATACTACAGAGGAGGTAACTGATAAGCTATATACTACAGAGGAGGTAACTGATAAGCTATATACTACAGAGGAGGTAACTGATAAGCTATATACTACAGAGGAGTGTAACTGATAAGCTATATACTACAGAGGAGGTAACTGATAAGCTATATACTACAGAGGAGAGTAACTGATAAGCTATATACTACAGAGGAGTGTAACTGATAAGCTATATACTACAGAGGAGAGTAACTGATAAGCTATATACTACAGAGGAGGTAACTGATAAGCTATATACTACAGAGGAGGTAACTGATAAGCTATATACTACAGAGGAGAGTAACTGATAAGCTATATACTACAGAGGAGGTAACTGATAAGCTATATACTACAGAGGAGTGTAACTGATAAGCTATATACTACAGAGGAGAGTAACTGATAAGCTATATACTACAGAGGAGAGTAACTGATAAGCTATATACTACAGAGGAGAGTAACTGATAAGCTATATACTACAGAGGAGAGTAACTGATAAGCTATATACTACAGAGGAGAGTAACTGATAAGCTATATACTACAGAGGAGAGTAACTGATAAGCTATATACTACAGAGGAGGTAACTGATAAGCTATATACTACAGAGGAGAGTAACTGATAAGCTATATACTACAGAGGAGTGTAACTGATAAGCTATATACTACAGAGGAGGTAACTGATAAGCTATAT